>NC_044274.1:19836461-20100152 GCF_003957555.1 Calypte anna | reverse complement strand
TGACTTGCCTGAGATGGCTCAGACTAATAATAAAGTCTAAATCTCATCTAAATCTGAACATTTTTTCTAAAGGACTTGAGGGCTGGAGCTGAGGCTGTCTTAAGGCTTTCCCTGGTTCTTTTTCTGCAGCAGGAACTGCACATAACTGCACATAACTGCACATAACAAGAAAAAGATGGAAAACTGCACACCCTCTCAAACAAAGCTTCCTCTACTTCTTACAAGTTTTGTTGTCCAAAGCAAAGCAGGTGAAAAGGTATTAATGAAAGTCTCTCAGCACAACTACCGGCATTCTGCTGTGAATGGTAGCGAGAGCAGCAGTATATCTGGAGACAGCATTAAGGTTGGGAAAGCATGTGCCTCTCATCGGCTGCTTATTAGCCCCAAAGAGAACAGTGTTTCCTCTTCATGGAAGCAAACAAGTGAAATCCAGCCTCTATGTCTCCTGGGAAAACAAGTGCTTTAGTCAACTAACTAGTTTAAAACCCTAGACTGAAGAAAGAACGTTTATTCATTTAAGTTAGGCAAGCAATGTAGTGCCCTTATGACATGCCTATTTTACATGAGTCCCTATGTCTTGTTTGGAAGTTATTTTTGCTGTGTCAAAGTACATAGGATTATTGAATCATGGAAGAAAAAAAAGAAAAAAAAAGAAAAAGGAAAAAAAAGGAGTGAAAAAGCAAACCATTTTCCCTTATTGTCTTCCAGGAGTTATATTAAAAAGTAATGTATGTAAGCACCCCCTAAAAAACCAAAGTATATAACAGGGCCTTCTTTGCAGTTGTGAGCAGTTTGTAGTGCCTTATGTTAATTCTTTTTTAAAATCTTCCAGATTCTTTTTTTAAACCTTCCAGATTTTTAAGTCTTCCAGATTTTCCCATTGCAGACAGTCTAAGAAATGTCAGCCTTGTCCTAAATTTGTCTACTTGGAACAACAAAAATGAAGTTAATGCTTCTTCAATTATGCCATTTCTTTTAAAAATGTCACGGTGACATGAGTAAAGCATTTATACAAAATAGCCCAGGGCACAGATGTAAGAAACTGACATGAATTACTAGAGCAGTACTTTAGAACTGTGAAACATTTAACACTTTTTTAAAAAAGGAATTTGTGTACTTTATTCTGTCATCTTCACAGCCTTGTGCTGATCTCATGAAGGTATTCATCGAAAGACTGGAAATGCTGATATTTTTATATTACTACTACAATTTTTAAAAATCTTGTAATGTCTGATTGTCTTGACAAAGTAGATATCCCCATCAAACAACAATGTGATCAAACTCCAGTTCACTGATACCAGCAGCACTTCTGCAATAGGTCCAAGTAAAATACCAGCATTTGTAGCTGGTGTGGTGATGGTTTTCTCAGTGACTGCATGGGAGCTGAAATTCCTGAAAACTTTATGCAGGTCTGACAGTAACATGACAAGACAGGTTTTGGCTATGAACAGCTGAGCATAACAGATTTCCTACTGTCAGGGGTGATACAGAACTGTAATACTGAACAGCTCATGAGAATAGGAATGAAAATAACTGATCAGCCCTCCACTATTGGGGTAGGAACTACTGGGCTGGAATGAAAAATTGTCCAGTTTGAAAAGGTATTAGGTACACATGCAGCAGCCATAAAAATGAAGAGTTGTAGCTATCCAAGGAGGATGAAGTAACAAGTACCTCTGAGGGTCTGCACTGAATACCTACATCCAGTTGGAATCTCAGAGAAAAGTTTGATGGCTTGATTTGGGAACTAATCCCTCTCTAACTTCTGTAATTTCCAGTCAACTGTGATGTGTAACATCATGAGTGTCAGTTTGCCAATGCAATACACTCCAGGAAGTGTTCTTTATACAAATCATCTGGACAGAATGGGGAGTTGGTTCTCAGGAGGAATAGTTGACTTTCAGTCAGGAGAAAATATAAGTGACATCAGGAAGCTTATTCTAAAACTTCTTGGCCACTAGCCTAAGGATTCAAATATATAATTTGAAACTGATTAAGCAAGAGTCAGTTCTAGGCATACGTGGTCTGAGGACATGGCACCAGCTGAAGTAAGTGTAATATAGAACAGTAAAAAGAAAAGAGAAACTAATAGTCATCCTGCATGCAAAACTTAGATTCTAAGAAATGGATCATCCTTTCAAACTAATAACTTCTCTATCTTTATCCCCTTAGTCAGCCAGTTGCTGATGTAAAATAAAAGGCTTCTCCAAAATAAATTAGTAAGACAGTATAAACAAAGGCAGATAGACCATTACTAATCTGTTGGCAACAGAACACATTGGAGCTGCTTTGCTGATAGCTGCATTAACAGCTGCAGTTGGGCTGCTGTGGAGGAGGGGTGTCCTTTAGTTGTGTGTTCTGCTTGCTGGCAGCAATGGTGGAATCCACTTCCAGACTTTCCAACATTTTGTCACAGATGATATCCACGAGTCGCTCAAATGTCTGCTTGACATTAATGTTGTCCTTGGCACTTGTTTCAAAGAATTCAAATCCTAAGAAAATAAACAATAAGATCCAAATAAATTTTTTCACAGAAACCCTGTCTGTGTAACAGTTTCAAAGAAATATAGAGCATTTTTCCTAGCAGAGTGTGCCTGGATAAAATTCCAATATTCTGGTTGTTTTCCTTTTTGTTATGAAATACTTTGTAGATGTTTCTCCCCATGACCTTGTCACTCATCTTGCAATTATTTTACTAATAATGTTCAGATATTCTACACTTCTGAAATACTCATCTCTGTGCCTTTTAGTACTATCTTCCCTTTTTTTTCATTGGTCATTATTAATGGAGAGATGTTCCATATGAATATAAGGCTGAAATGAGGCAACTTTGGTGACGCTCAGCAGAACTCAAAGAACACCATGTTCCTACCACCTATGATGATTTATACTGCTGACGTGAATGAGACCGGGCAGAGCAGATTAATTGCAAAGATATGACAAATCCTGAGAAGCATATGGTCAAGAAAGGCAGAACAGAGCTGAAACAGAGAAAATCCAAAATATTGAAGTGCTGCCTGAACATGATAACAATGTGTGTAGAAGATGCACCAGGATGTTCTATGTGCCTTTTTTGTTCACTTCATTTGCTGAATTAAATTTTGCCATCCCTACACCATGTCTCTTTCCCTTATCTACTATCTTCCCAATAGTACTGACTCAAAGAAGGCTGTCGAGGTCTCAGGAGCCCCTGAAGAGCACTACAGCAGCAGGGGCCAGCCTGCACATTAGCACAGTGCTATTGTTTACCTGGTGAGCTATAGTACACTCAGAACAGTTTACATAGCCACCCTGAAACACCAGAGGAGTTTGAATTACAGAGTTCATCACCTCTCTACCTCACACTTACCTTGGCTCTGCAAAGGCTCATTCATCAATGCTCATTAATGGTTGTTTATGCCTATTTTCAGAAAATAAGGAAAAAAAAAGAACAGAAAGGAGAGCAATATGCAAAAAGAACATTCTGCACCCTCTCATCTGCGAAAATGTGACATCAAGAGGACATACTAGTTTGCAATTTTTAAGCACAATGCCATAGGCAATACAGAAGTTATGTTGATAATTCACCAGATGACTAAAAAAACCTTCTCATTTTAGCGTGTTTGTCCACAACCAAGTCAGTGTTATTTACCACTCCCAATGTAACACTATATTTAACAGATGTCCTGAAGGGTGCGTTCCTGCAAGAACTATCCTTCCTTGAAACAAAGCTGAACTGCAGTCCTCGGTGTTGCTCCTGCCAGTGCCCTGTTCTGTCCAGTATTTTGAAGGATAGCAGGAAACTGTAATGATAGATCAAGAAGTGGCTGTAGGAAGCTGCTCTGTTTGTAAACCAGCAGTGTACAAAAGGCAAAATCTACAAAGTCATGTGAATGAATCACATAACAATGTCATAGTGTATAAAGGAAAGGCACTTACTTCTTTCTTGCTTACTGTGGACAGCATCTAATAGCGTTTGCATTCACATTGTAGGCTGTTAAGTCAAAGCAAATGCAAGATCTTCTCTGCTCAGATGTCTATTTCCCCAGGACTGTTAATATCTTTGAGATCTCTGCCCCTCTCTGAGACAAAGACACCTATGGCATGATGGCAAAGGTCATCATCTTTCCTAGGAAAGTGGGCTCAAAGCAGCTGGTGACCATTGCTCATCTTCAAAGTGTCTTCTGTACTTACAGCTATGGTAGCAGATCTGGTCACGTTGTGCTCTGCTTTGTAGACCAGTTGGATGGGACCTCTGTTGTCCAAACAAGCCCAAGGGCTGGACTATGTTAAGACAAGTATTAAAACAACATTAAGGCTCAAGATAGAATTTTACTATTATTACCCCAGTGTAGAGCAGTGCTTTAGCACCACTGAGGAGAGAGATAGTGTGAAGATTGTCAACAGAAATGCTAAGGTATTTATCCAATCTTTAGGGTGGCTTAATTTACTAAAAAAAAACCAAACCAAAAAAAACACCCCACGAAACCCAAAAAACCTCAAAGAACAAAACAAAAAACCACACAAGACACTAAAGGAGAACTTTTAGCTATGACAGAATGGGCAGATTTAAGGGGCAGACTTGAGGGGTAGTGAACACCTTTTCCAGTCATTCAGAATAAAAGGTCTCCTTATAAATTCTTGTTGTAGTGATTTAGTCTGTTGGTTCTACATATCTTTTATATGTGTGTATCTGGACAATAAGCTAGATTCATGGACAAGAATGGTTTTTTTTTGGTTTTTTTACATAAGACATATGTTGAGAAAACACAATCCCTTGATTCCCATTGTCTTGCAGTTTGGGTCCAAGTGCATGAAAGCAATGTCAGGTTAGCACTTCCCCCTTTATAAAATCATCTGTGGGACAGGTCCCTTTAATTTATTTTCCAGTATCCTGTATGTATTGTAAATAAACAGAAAATTTTGCTGTCAGTGCTGTTGGTCTGTCTCCTTCTTCTGGCACTAATATTTGCATTTTAAATGCAGCTAAAAAATAGTGAAGGGTGGAACTATGAACAGGCATGTTCCCATTAGCCCAGTTATTTTCATTTTTAATGCTAAGGTAGAGGCAGCCATATGTCCACACTTTCAAAGCTGCTGGTGACCCCGCCTTCTGCACTATGGCCTCCAGACAGCCATGGAAGAAAAATAGAACTTGCTGTTTTAGCGAGCTTTGTGCTGAGATGCCAAATCTGACTTAATTCCCAATACAGATGCCAAAATTACAGACCTAAAACTAGCGCTCATCACCCTAAGGTGAGGCTTGAGTGGCGCAGCCGGCTAGCACACAGTACCGCGATGCCAAGGTCATGGGTTAGAGACCCCTCAGAGCCTCACCCTAAGGGCAATGAGCGCTAGTGGCGCAATTAAGGTAGTGCGGTGCTGAGAGAAACAACTGACCTCTCTGCAGGTGTGCTCAGGACTAAGCTGAGCCTGTGCTTCAGGACTCATCTTTTATTGGCTCCCTGGTTCTGCTCATGCGCAGTGGGGGCCTGCCCTAATCAGGCACAGGTGGGCTTTGACACAGGCTCACGCCCACTACCTGGCAATTAGTGGTACCTGGTTGCCTCATTTCACTAGAGCTAGCCATGGATGACCTCAGGGTCCAGAGTGTGAGAAATATGGAGGCACAGAAAACATGATGGATAGGGCATTGCCTGGAAACTGCTTGACAGAAGGTAAAACTGGAGGGGGATTTAGTGTGACATAACACTAGATGATCACCAGAGGTTCCTTTCAGCCCAAGTGTCTATGGAATAACAGCTCCAGTTTGCAGAGCCTTAACTGACCTGACCCAAAAAGGTAGTATATGAGTTATCAAATCAATGGCAGACAAAGATGGTACCACGAGTGACACGTGTCCTTGAAAATGGACAGCTAACTGCAATTCAGGGAAACTCATTCTTCTGCTTTTCTTGACACTACCTCCCACAGTCTCTTAGCAGCTAAGAAACTATTGCTGCTGTACAGGAAACGTATGAACACTTGTGCGCAGTTAGACTAGAGTGAGTAACATACTGGATCAGACCTGCAGTATATCTAATACAATAATCTGCCCTTGAGATAGTCACAGGATTTATATCTGAGAAAGGAAGATCTCAGTAGATAAAGTAGATAAAGATGTGAATAAGAAAAAATCTGCTTCCATAAAGATAGAATTCCAAATCCTAGAAGTCAGAGATTGCTTTGAAGCCTAAAGTATGATTTTCAGTATCTATCTTTCTACTATTTTTTCTGGTTTTGTGTTTTTTTGTTTTTTTTTGTTGTTTTTTGTTTGTTTGTTTGTTTGTTTGTTTTTTAATTTTGCAAGCATTAGTTGTGACAGCTGAGGATTCCTGACTGTACAATATGCAAAGTTCCTTTTTGTGTTGCTGAATTCATGACTCTGGGGATTCCTTATCAACTTACTGCGATGGTATTTTCTATAGGAAAATAGTTTCAGGAATAAAATAGAGGTTAGTTATGTGACTTATAGAAAGCACCCCCAAACTCTACATTGTATGTTGCCAAATATTTTAGTAGCTGGTCTACATTTGGAGTAAAAGTTTACAGTTATTATTTTTGTGTGTCTTTGTCCATTAAATATGCTCTCCTAGCTCCTATTGAAATGAATAAATATTACAAATGTTTACAGAGGGTATAACAGATTAAAAAAAAACATATATAATGTGTCAGATATGTCTGCAAAGGAAAATCATCTGTTAAAGCAGGTGAATTTTGGTTTTGTTGCAAACAGTTTGAGAAACACTGTTCTTCAATTGCCTAATATAGGCAATTTTTCTGGACATGCTGTTAAATCTTCTCACTTTTAAAGAACTAATCAGTGGTCATTTTTCAATGTATACTTCTGAGGAGTACTTTTACACATATTAATGTTTCTTTAGAACGATACAAAAAGAAGGTGTGTTATTGTGATGAAATTATTTACCAGGAAGTGCAATTGTACAATCAAACAAATTATTTAAAAAAAAAAAAAAATAAAAAAAAATAAAAAAAAATCAGTGATTTATTAATACACATAGGTTAAGAAACACCAGCATAAGATTAGGTCCAGGACAGGTGGTGCACAACTGAACACCACCATTTCACATTTGGAGTTAGCTGTTTCTCCAGTCTCCTTTCCTTTCCTTACCTGGTGGTGTATTCTTTCATAGTGAATGTATCACAAACATTTCCATTATGGTAGCAATTTATGAAATTACTTTGTGCATTCACACATGCAATCATAAAGCTTTTCTAATTTCTTTTCTTACCAAGTTGCTCTGCTAAATGTTTGCCTCTCTCAGTGAAGATTACCCGTTCATCCTCCATGTCACATTTGTTACCAACCAAAATAACCTGGGCATTATCCCAAGAGTATGTTTTGATTTGAGTTGACCTTAAAAGAGAGACACAGAGAAAGACATAAGTCAAAACAAAGCAAATTCCCCTTAAATCAGTTTCAAACATAATCGTAACATAAAAAAAAGTACAATATTTATTTTACAATATAAGGTAACACGATTAAGTTTACTTCTAGATTTCAAATACACTAAGGATTATCTGTCAGGTAATATCAACACAGGTTTTACTTATGCTTGTTAAAACAAGAAAGTCAACATTTTCTCCTGCCATCAACATTCTTCCTATATTTTTTAGAAAGAAGTGGTAACACTTTCTCTCACACAATTAAAAAAAGTATTTTCACATTTTAATGCAAACCTTATAATCTAAAACCAGACCTTTGAAGCAAAATGAACAGCTTATCCATTTGTCATCCTTTACCTTTTAAAACCATGATCTAAATTTATTTGCAAAACTTCAAAGCTGTTCTGTCCTCCTTCTGTTGTTTCTTTCCAGCATGTTCCACTATAGTTCTTTGACCAACTGGAATGACAGAAATGCTTAGGCTTTGTGTTAAGCTATGGACAGGGGCTGGCTTTGAACTTTGATTTACCTTCCATTTCAATTACACAACTTCTAACCATTACTACAGATAAAGTGGTGTAGCTAAGGCCTTGAAACACCATAAAACCTTGAGTACTGGTAGTGAAACAGATTCACCCTACAAATCTCTCCTGCAATTCGGATGTGAAGCAGCTAATTGGCAACTTAGGAGCACAGTGGTAGTACCTCTGAGTTGCTGATGGCCACACATCTGCTGATAGTCAGATCTGCTTTGTAGGGAAGAGAGCTGCATGTTCTGACTCCAGGGCCAGCCAGGACTTCTGCTGCAGGTTACCACCTTTTAACAAAGAGCAGTACCTGTCTTTGAAGGCAATGCAGGGTCTAGCAAGCATACTCTAAGCACTCACCTTTTGCCTTGGACTTGCGACCATGTCTGGCATGAGGCCTGAGTCACATGCTTGCTAGGATAATATCTCTTCTGTTCCCGAAATGATCAATGGAGAGAGAAAAAGATGTAGCACATCTCCCTCTCTCTCCCTCTAACCCCTTCTTTCCTTGGACAACACAGGTTGCTTAAGAAAACTGAAATATAACAGAAACTAACCTGCTTGACTACACACTTAGGACATGGTTCCCTGGAAGGGAATCCTGACATGTATCAGGGCCTTAAAAATAGGAAATAGGTTAAAAAATCTCTCACCTAAGTGTTTTGCAAACTGGGGTGCATGGGTGCTAAGTTCACTAGTGATCCCTTTTCATAACCCAGCTGTTATCTCTACATATTTAGATCCCTGTCTGCAAAATCTTTCATGCACAAAAAAGATGATGCACTCCAACAACCATTTCTAGTGAAAGACAGAAAATGGATCAAATCTTCCCAGATGGCTTTACTTATTGCAAGTCTGGGGGAGGAACACTGGCAAAAACTGCTATAATTCTTCGTAACACTGGGCCCAACACTATTGCCCATAGAACCAGCCCCCCTTCATGAGTCAAAACACCTTTAAGCCACACATGCTGTATTTGCAGTGCTGAGCAGAGGAATTTAAGAGGAAAGGTCACATTGCCTTTAGGGTGGTTTTAATTCATCAGAAAGGCCAAAAAGAAATCGAGGCAAGCCCCAGGAATTTTTTCCTACAGATTGTTCCCTTGGGAGTGCCCTGATCTTTTCTTCAGGAAGGGACACTGCTATTTTAAATCTGCTTTACAATAATTTAACTAGGCAACCATAAGGTACTATTTCCAAAGCAGAGGTCAGACTTCCCTGTAAACTTAACATTTTACTAAAGATATTAGAAAAGGGCTCATAGAGTAAGGGCACCACATACACATTTTGGCAGAAATGTTCTTTTGGGACCATGCTGCCATGCTGAGTTCTTCTGGAATTTGTGGTTAAGCAAAACAGATTTGATTTTTTTTTTTTTTTTTTTTTTTAACCAGCACTACATTTGTTACCATATCAACTTTGCAAATAGCAGCTCAAACATGAGAGTATGCTAGTCCATTAAGGGCTTGGTACAATTATGAGTTGGGTGTCAAATTGTTCCCCTTATATCAGCAGGAAACCAAAGACATTTCAAAACCAAAAATATATAGTAAAAACATCAAGCTTTACAGGAGGAATTACTTGCATATTCTGCAAATGTTAAATATAAGAAATCAATTAATAAATACAACCTGTAGAAGTATCACGAGAACTGTTTAAAGGTAACTAATTCAACTTTGCTTTTCAGACCTTCACTGCAGAGCTTTACATGAATGTCTTTACTTAACAACGTAATCCCCTTCATTTTGCTGCACCTAGATGTGATTTTTCATTCTATGAACTATGAACATGTGCATTCAAATGCTTATCATTACTGAAGTGACTTATTTTATTCTTAGACTTTTTTACCTGGTTTGCAAATGTCCCATCTTCTGGTCACAAAGATTTTTTTAAGCAATAAGAGATCCTGTTCTTGATAAAATTTGCAAGTCTTATGATTTGCAAAAGACACTGTAATTCAAAAATATAACTGACTGAAAACCAGTCAAATGTATCCCCACCCAACCCCAGATCAGCAGGAGCTTGGATTCAAAGAACATAATAAACCTGTCTCTGCTATGTTTTCTTAGACATATGTTTCCACTAATGGCTTCACTAGATTTTGATTCCCACAAGTGTCCATAAGAGCCAACACACAGCACATTAAAAAAAGAGATTCTGATGTTCCTTGTATGTATTACCTTTCAAAATACCAAGGCTTCTGGCTGATCCAAAACACAAACCATTGCAATAGTAAAGAAGAACTTTAGTCTCAGGAAGGTTGAAGACATGAAAAGGCAAAGACAATGTTAGCAGTACAGCAATTCCTGTTCAATCTCAGTGGCTTGGTGTAAGATGATAGCAATTTACCCTGTAAATCTTTCACATTCTAGTAGTATGTTAGACAGAAAATATGGAACATGCTTGAATTCAATGTATTGACAGTACAGGAGCAGATTAATACATGTGTTCAATGATCCATTATTTTCAGCGATCAATACATGATTTGTTCTCCATGTTCTGCAATACTGCCATATTCCTTGTCTGAAAATAGCACTTGCTATATTATTCTCACATAAAACTCTGCTTGAGGTCTATAGATGAATCAGTTTAATAAAGAACCTGGTTCTAACAGGAAGACTGAAACCAACCATAGAAGAAGAAAACTTTCAAGACTTAGGAGAATGACCTTTGCGCAGCAGTGTCACCCTGTACCTCTGAACATGCAAGAGCTTCAAATAATTTTCCAGAGAGCAATGGTGGAGAATCTATGTGTTCTTCTGTGGTCATCTTATCAGGAGTATTGGTAAGGGTTTAGACATAGACAAGAGCCTTTTGGCTGAATTACCTGAGACTCTGAAATCAAAGTAGATGGCATGGAGCAAAATAGAAGCACTGCTATGATCTTACTATTGTGCAAACTAGCTTGTCCCATGAAATTATGTGATAAAATCTCCTCTGCACATCAGCAAAGGAGCAGAGAGAGATGAAAGCAGGTGGGAGAGTTCAAAAAAACATGCTGGCCCTAGCTGCTTCTAGGTCTATGGCAGCAGCTGTCAGCTTGTTATGTCCACAAGTCCCTAGGAGCACAGAGGCATGATGGCTCTGTGGGACAGCCCAAACTGAGGACTCAGAAGAAGGGATGCCACATTCTGGCCCTTCCCAGGAATGTCCCAGGGGAGTCTCCGCTTCATTGTCCAGGTGTAAAATCCATCACAATGGATCAGGACTGGAGGCTTAAATGTGCAGGTGCCAGCAGCTGGGAAGACTGAGATCCAGGGACAGCTACTGGGCAGACTGAGTGTATGAGCCCAGGTGACAGAGGGACCCATGATATACATGTCTATGCAGATATATATTTCTACTAGTGGACTTAGCCATGCCAGGGAGAGGAGCAGGATGACGCTGTTGGTGCTGATGTGTTTGTGTGAGCACTCTGTGTGTCTGCCTGTGATCTGTGCGGCCAGCAAAGTGCATGAGCTGTAGATGGCATTTTTATGTTTTGTACATCTGGGTGCTGTGTGCACATTTTCAGACTCAGTTCTGGTTGGACCTGGGCCATGAAGTGGCAGAAACCTTGCCTCTATCAAGCTGCCAGATCTGGAGTGCTGTATTTTCTGCTTCAGCTCTAAACTTCAGCCCTTAACTCAGCCATACTTGGAGAACACTACATTGTACCTTGGAGAAAATTCTACACAAGCCAAACCTGCCACCAGTCGATACACTTCAGATTGCACCCACTGAGAGGCATACCTGGGTTTCTCTTTGGATATATTTCCAGAGGATCACATTTTACTAACTCATGTATATCCAGGACAAACATTAACCTAACCTGGAATAGTCTCTGGTGTATTCTCTCCCACAGACAGCCAGGATGAAAAAGAAATATACTCTATAAAGAAATGCCGTATTAGGATATATATATATATATATCAGGAACATGAACTTTTAGAGACAGACACAGTCTATGCACCACTCTTTGGACCTAACAACTTCCATGTATACGTGCTGTCCCTAGAGGGGATGTGCTTTACAGATATAAATTACATGCACTGACAGCAGAGAAGCACCCTAATGCTTCAGAGAGGGGAACGTATGATGTTTATTCCAGAAAGTTCGGAGAACATGTTGTACTTCCAATAGTCTGGTTTCAGGAAGGCATACACAATCAATTGGAGTGCAACATCTTGCTAGGAAAACAAATTAAAACAAATCAACCCATCCCAAAACCAAATTAAGAACATTTCTACCAAAGCCTTTTTATTTTTGAAGATACTGTTATGCTGAGTTCACTGACTGACCCTTAGAATTCTCCCGTATCTGTCTATAGCATGGTGTCTCCACAGTCTGCTAGCTGAACTACCAGAGGTCATAGTGTAGTCATGGGGTCTGGGTAAAGTCCAGGTTTTTCATTCAACAGCTTTCTCTGTCAGTGTAAGTACTTGATGAGGAGGACTGTCAGCAGCCATGAGTTTGAAAATGTATCCCAAAGCACTCAAGAGTCTCTAGTTGAATTTTGTCCTTCTATTTGCAAGTGAGCATGTCATACACCTGGCTGCCTCTGGGCAGGAAGACATGCTTTTCTGCATTTTCAGGAAGCACAATTTTTTCTCTTGTGATTGATGCAATGGAGGTAATCTTTCCCTGCTTACTCCATTCCCATCCTATGATGGGAAGGTATGCCACAGCCCTCTCCAACGCCTGACATAGATGGTATGGCAAAGCTCTGCTATTACTATCTTTTCAGAGAAGAGGACTGTGTCAGGAGTTCTTTGCCACACATTTTGTCTCTGGCACTTGCTCCATTCAAGCCATGTTTTCTAGAGGGAGAGCCAGAGGTCTCCCTCATACTTCCAAGTTCCTTCGATAGTAAATTGTGTATTGTATTCTCCATGCCTTTCCTCATGCATCGTTTTCTCCCATTTCCTCATTTATGGCTCATAATCCCTACTGTTCCCAGCAACCATAGTAGGTTATGTGCCTTAGGAATTCTCCTACATCGTGCAGTCTTTTCATCTCCTCTCTCTATCCCACTCATCTTGGGAATATGATGGAGTATCTTAGGAATATCTTGGGAATATATGGCCTACATAGGATTGTTCTATTCACCACATCATATTATTGCAATGCTCAGTCCTAATGAGTGTTTGGAAGCTGGCTCTGTACCAGCTGTTCTGCACTTGGTCCTCAGACCATACCACAGGGAGAACAGGGACAGGGGTGTCCTTAGGCTTTCCATCTGTTCTTTAGCAAATAATCCACTATTACTAGGAGATGAGCCATCCGAAACATATAAACCTACAAACCAAAAAGACTACCTCAACTTTCTGATTAGGATTTTGAAAATAGTGCTGAGGTTAAAAGTTTGAAGAACTTAGAACAAAAATAAGATGTAAGAGTCCAGGGGTACTTAAACACTAGACTTTTTGTGAATATGGTTACTGACATAGTGGGAATATACTACAAATAATTACTTATAACATCAGTAACAACAAAAAGAAGATCCTAACATTTGCCAGATTTTATTTGCACTGATGAACAGCTGGGGGCATACACAGGCCCAAGAAACAGAACCAACTTTGAGAAGCAGCCCAGGATCTTCCCTCCCTTACTGACAGAGACCTGGGTATTTGCAAAATTTAAACTCACACTCTTGTATTTTACCATGATGGCTTGCTTCAGCTGGGGGTCAGAAAAGCTCAAGGATTGTGGCTAATACAAATTCTTTTACCTCTTACCTCTATGAACACCTTTATATTTATTGAAACAACGAGTGGAAACCAAGGAAAACCACAATCAATAAAGGAAATAATTATCAAAACAGAAAACCAAGGCAGATGAACTTGTGACAGGAACAGGGAAATTGCACCTCAACCCTTCTCACTGAGAATTTAAATCTAGTGGGTGTTCTAGCATCACTTCTATTCAGAATAGATGACATATTTATTTTTAAATGCTTACTTTCAATGATGGTACAAGAAATTGCTTACTGCAAGTTCTTACTAACATGATAGAGAATAGGCTAGGATGTCCAAGCAACACTGGAGTATTGAAAAAAAGATGTAGTGGGGCAAAGAAGGGGAAAAAAAAAAAAGAAATAAACGTCTTCCATCCTCAGTATCACAAAACAGAAAGAGGAAATCTCCTGGGGAAAAGTGAACAGGATAGCAAAAATGGAATATGCCAACCCCTTTACTCTTGCAACAGACTGGAATATATGAATATTGTCCAGAACTGACTGTATTGATGTGTTAGTTATTGTTTATACAATAGTATGCTTTCTGTCTGGATCAAAGGGCAAATGAATGGAAAATGCCTTACAATTGTAACATAAGCTGATATTGAGGAAACCAAAAGAATATCAGTGGCTCACCACTTCCTTCTGACAGCTTGTATGTCCTTGTGCACAGCCAAACAGTACACACAATGCAACGAAAAGGCTACACATTTAAGCTGCCCTTGGAGGAAGAACTGATGATGCAGAAGCTGCATGACAGATGTGTCATTAACAATTTTCTGATTCATTTTTAGCCAGAAAGCTAGTCAAAATGCACAGTACTCTGAGCATCACAGTTTGTTCTGCTAGGAATTGTATCTACTTTAAAGAAAAATTCAGCTTTACAGAAGGGATTCCTTAACAGAAGATTTCACAAGTTTCTGAAGTTGTAAGTTCATTTTAGAAAAGGGCCTGCCATACTTCAGTTTTGATAGGCTATAAGGATAATAAAAATTAATCAAATTCTTCCAGAGGGTAAGGCTGAGTGCATCTTTAATTAATATATTTTTATAATCTGATACAATGAAATATGACAAACCATTTTGGAAAAAGTTGTTACTACAAAAAAACCAAAACCAGAAACCAAACCAAACCAAACCAACCAACCCCCCCAACCCAATCTAACAAAAAATCCACAAAAAAGAAAAAGGGAAAAAAAAAAAAAACCCAAACAAAAACAAAAAACAAACAAACGAACAAAAACCCAAACCAAAAAAACACTAGCTGGCAATTAAATGACTGACAGATGCTCTCTATTAATCTCCCTCCCTGACAGAGAAAGGAGACAGAATAAGGCAGAGAGACTCACAGGCTGGATACTAAACTACACAGCTTTAATGAAACAGTAATGATGAAAATGAAGAAGGATTAAATATATGCAAAAGTGATACCACATCCCCCCAGTAACTCTCACATCACCACTGCGGCTGCAGGGCAGCCCTGGGAAAGTCCAGGCTGGACTCCTGGAGTCAGCAGCAGTTGGGAGCTGGAGGCAGGAACACACAGATATGGGCTGGCACGGATCAGGACCACAGGCAGATAAATGGACAGAATCCTCCCAGGATGCTGGTCATGGATGAAGAAAAACTTGACCCTTGTGATCTCTCAAATTTATACTGAGTATGATGCATATAGGATGGAATACTCCATTTGGTCAATTTTGGTCACCTGTCTGCTCTGTTACACCATAGGTTGTAGGTGTGACCCCTTTACTCCCTTTCTCTTTCTGGAGCACAAGATGTTCCTCAGAACTGAACAGTGGCCTTTGTTCTGCATACCATTCTCTAGTCTGTAAAAATTGAGTGTTATCAGTCCTAGGAGCTGCCACTGTCTGAGAAGCTTGCTGTTAATTTCAGCAACTACAGAGACATAGCTGAAAGTAATTAGCTGAAAGAAAATTAGCTCTATCCTGGCCCAAACCAGGACAAAAAGGAACAGGAGAAAGCAGCTAAAGATGTGAGAGCAGATATTCTCTGCATGTTATATGACATTTATTCTTATGTAAGTATCTTAGTTATAATTCATGACCATAATTGTAATGAGTAGGTATATTTCTGGTCAGTACTGTCCATTCTGGGTCTGCATTTGACACAATGCAGTAAGAACTGACATTTTACTAATAGCTATGTAATTCTTCTGCATGGTACCCAAGATGGGAGGTAGGCATGACAGAGATTCATAAGAAAGAATTCTATTTCTTTCTAATCCACCAATTCTATCTGCTTTTACCTTGCATACAGAAGTGCCTTTCCATCCAGAATCCTCTGATACGTACTTAATTGTATTACATTAAATTTTTAATGTAATATGCAAGTAATTTTTTTTTATAGTGCATGAATTTGCTTTCTGTGCAGTGTTATTTCAAATAAGAGTGTCTGGTTTTCTCAGAAGATTGTTTCCTGACACTAAAATACAAATCCACTGGATAATGGTATATGTGTGTACACAAGACATGTTCAAACTGTAATTCTTATGTATGTCTCTTGGAGTCATAATAAAGGAACAGAAGTCGTCAGGCATGCTTAATGCATATTAACCATGTGGCAGATGTCCTTAATTTTGATTTGGCACAATCTCTGTATCCTGCTTTCTTCCCACCTGTCAAATGCACCTTGCAACTACTTTTGGAGTCATACTGGTCAGGAGCCCAATTCTATTAAAAAAAAAAGACTGTACTCTCAAGTT
This sequence comes from Calypte anna, assembly GCF_003957555.1. NCBI lineage: Eukaryota > Metazoa > Chordata > Aves > Apodiformes > Trochilidae > Calypte > Calypte anna. Next base: position 20,083,800 of record NC_044274.1, on the reverse strand, counting down.
TGTACTGTACTCTATTCCTCCTCCCCAGTAACACCTGTGTGTGACTCCCTAGTCTCTCTTTTTTTTCATGGAGGCAAAGGACAGAGTACGTGTATGGAAGCTACTGAGATACTCCTAGACATTTTGGACTTTGACTGAAGATACGGCCAATTAATAAATGACAGTACATTCCCTTCCAAAGTGACCTGTATTTCTTTCTTTTTCTGATATGTAGTATATATTTATTTTACATTTACTAGGCTTTTAGAAAAACTGAACAGATGTTTACACAGACAGTGGAGAAGAGTCAACAAACAGACATTAAGGGTGGAGAGATCTTCCCACTTACTTCCTTGTATTTTGTATCATGGTAAAACAATATAAAGTACATTTCAGTATTTAATTAATATTCACAGAAGCACAAAATCCTCTCCTACAACAAGGCTTACTTATGAGCAGACCAATTAATGTAACACATTTTTCACAGTGGAACACAGTAATGACACATTCTAATGAAGAGTTTTTATGTCATGTATAATGCAGCAAGCTGTTACTGTGGGAAGTGACTTAGCAACGCACTACACAGACAAAAGGCTGTAAATTTTAATTTTCTCCCCACTGAGAAACCAACTATTAAATTACCATCCTACTACTACACATAAAAATCATAAAAAATTAGGATTTGAAATAAGATGGAAAAAAGTACTTACAGGAAAAAAATATTCACAGAAACAATAAAAGGCAAAATAGAGCCTGCGCTTGCATATCTTTTGACTGTCCCCATGGTTTCATGTTCCAGATGTTTCCAAATAAATGATCCTATTAATCACCAATTTATGTTGATTTCACAGACTGTTTCTGGAATGCTGAGTAATGACCCTAATCAATACATTTGATTGTAACTCTGATATGTGAAAAACAGAACTGTGAAATAAAGGAGTACTGAAATTAATTTACCAAAGCAACTACAGCACCTATTTTTCTATATTACACTTCTTAGTAAATGAGCAATTTGCTGTTACTTAAAAATATATTTTTTTGCTTGCCATGCTGTATTCATATTTCTACACGACAAGAAACAGATATAGATGCATATAAATGTATCCTCACATTTGCTGGCTTTCTTTCTTACAGTGATGTGCTTTTGCTTTTGATAATTAAAAAAATTAAAAGGAGACAGTTAAACAAGCAATAGTGATGCTGATCAAGTCCTTTTTGTCCTCCATGCTCATATCTAGTACTTTCCTCTTCACTGCAGAAGCAATTGGGCCCTTGACCTGGATTGCATTACTCCGCCCAGGAGCCTCTCTTGCACTTCTGAGCCTCTTGCTCTTTCATGAACAACTGAGTATGCAAATAACACATAACATGTTCTGAAAAGCTTGTGTTCATATGGATGCCCCTTCCCTGGAGGTGTTCAAGGCCAGGCTGCCTAAGAGGATGATCTCTAAGGTCCCTTTCAACCTAAGCTATTCCATGATTCTATGAATCAGACCTAATTTTAATAACTGAAAAAGCTTTCCATGTCACTGAAGATGCCTGTGATAAATCATCATGGACTATCTCCTTGTTAAAGGTTCATCCAGTTTACAAGGCATTTGCCAGGGATATCATGAGTCATTTTATTTATTGTTAAAAAGACAGAAAACATTGCTTTATTAAAAGATTATGTTACTTCTGTAATAGTACCAGAACTGTCTAAAAAGTTACTTACTATCTTCTGGAAGGAGAAAAATGGAAACATTCAGAGCTATACTTGCACCCTAGGCACAAAAATGTGATTTCACCATTATGTCCTTGCACCAATATGTCTTTGGAAGTAATTTGCCAGCACAAGAGATTTGGGGTCTGAATTTTGAGTCAGAATACATGTGTTCATCTTCTAGAACACTTACTTGAGCTTCTGCCTTTTTTCACAGATACCTGAAACTGGTCTGGCAAAGAGGCAGCAACCTTAATCTCACTGTGAACTGATACTGGTTAATCAGATGAGTATGAGGTATATAATTGCACCTTTTAATTTTTAAATGTAAACTTTGTGTTAGTCTGGTCTCACTTTGCTTTTTTGTTACCACTGATCAAATTTAATTAAGTGAGGGATGCCAGGAGCCAAAGACAACAGTGTAAAACTCTACATTCTGCCTGGAACAGCATGGTAGGATTGTCTTTCTGACTCACCCGACAAGCAGGTAAACTGTAGATTTATTACTGCTGACTCACAGAAGGTGACAGGATGCACTAGACTTTAGATTTTTTAGATGCACTTCTAGGACTAAGAATAAAAGGAAGAAAAAATTTTGTAAAAAAATGAGAGTGAAAAGTGTCTGTTTCTTATCATTGACTGCAAGAGATCCTCATGTGTTAAATTTGGATATGTGTGTCTGCAATGTATCAGCTAAATTTATTCTGTAGTATCATCCACAGCTTTGGATGTTATTAAGGTGTCCATTGTTACAGAACTCACTAGCAGTCTTCAAGATTTGTTTACAGAATAACAGCATCAGGTGAAGGTTTCCCATACACCTCTACTTTACAGATACAAACTAGGAAACATCTACACAGACTAATACCAGAGAAAGATTTCTGCACAGCAATAATGATCAGAAGATATTTAGCTAATGAACTTTCTTAAGATTTGTTGTTATGAAACATTTCTAGACAAGGCTGATCCCCTAAGGTATGTTCACTACCTCTAACTCAAGAAGGAAAAACACAGGACTTAGCTTGTGGCAAAATATGAGGACCACTGGTTACACCTGTATAGCTGGGTGTGCATTGCAGAGCTGCAGACATGTTACCATCTGGGGAAGATGGCACCACCTCTTGCCATACAGGTTCCTTTTTCCCTTTCATTTATAGTTTCTACCATCTGTCCTATTTTTCAGAAGGAGCAGAGGGTCTCTCTTCTTCCATTTATTCTGTCAGCAGAGTATTATTCTCCTCATATTCCTTCATATAGATTCAGTCTAAACAAAGGACGTCCAGGACAAGTGGAAAAAACCTGATGTGTACACTTGAAGAATTCTGAGGAGGTCTGGGGCACATTTTCTGTGCTGGTAGAAATGCCAATGTGATGTTCCTATGGATATTTTTCCAACCCTGGAAGAAGATAAAGGCCCAGCTTTGCCTTCTTCTCATCCTTAGAGGTGTGTAGAAACCCCAGAGGGGATACAAAAGGACCGTGGGTGCAGGGACTTGTATTTCTCACAGACCAAGTGCCGGCACATACAAACTAAAGTAAGAAAAAGGTGGTTCTGTGGATCACTTACAATCAGCACCAATTCCTTGTGAGACCCCTAAATGCTGCTTCGAGTAGCTCCATATGAAGCATGCAACTGTTTATGTCATGAATGAGAGGGAATATAAGCACTAAACACACTCAAATGTAAGCACATATATTTAAAGAGAAGGTAAACTTTCTGTCTTTGTTTTTGCAAACCTAACTAAGAACTAAGGCAATGGAAAAGGGAAAGAGAAAGAAAGAGAAGGAGAAGGAGAAGGAGAAGAAAAAGGAGAAGGAGAAGGAGAAGGAGAAGGAGAAGGAGAAGGAGAAGGAGAAGGAGAAGGAGAAGGAGAAAGAAGGAGAAAGAAGGAGAAAGGCATGTTAGGGTGAACAAACCTCATTTCTTCCCTTGATTTAGTATCAAGTTTGTGACCAGTACTCCCGGTTTCTGAAGCTTCACTTTGCCACGCAGAATCTCAGCTATGAGAATCTCAGCATTCATTAACAAACCGATAAACTTGGTTGTCAAAACTCGTACTAACAGAAGGCAAAAGTAATGCTACTGCTTATAAACGAGGGGAGACAGAAGCCCACGTGTTAATAAAAGCCTCACCACTTCTGGATATGACTCAGAAAGGCTGATTACAAAGTGCACAGGGAGAAGAATTTCTCATCTGATCATTTGTCTGTGAATGATGGCACACTGCACTGTGAGTATATTTGGGCAATAACCATGTGTTTTCCTACAGCTATCAGAAGAGCTAAGAAGGACTTAACGGGAGTAATGATATATTTAAAAGGCCCTGGTGGTATGAACCACTGGGTTCCATAACAAAGAGGGGCCATACTGTGTTAATCCAGGAAAATTTTGGGATTTTGATGAAGCTAATTTTTGCATATCAACATTTAAAAGTTAGGTCTCTGTTGTTCACAGCTAAATGGAAGGCTACAGAAAGAAGGCTTCATGTATACATCTGACACTGAGCAAAGCTAGAGCAAGAAATCACTGAGTATAAAAACCTTTAGAGTCTGAAGCCTCAGCTGGCCCTCGCTGTCTTTTTAGCAATGTGTGCTGCTCTGAGTTCATTTAACCTTATAGGCATGGCAGCTACAGTCAGGAATATCAAAGAGAATTTAAGTGATTAGTTCCTTGGTCTGCTGAATTTTCCTGTACTCTGAGTGTTACTATTTCTCTTCAAGATTTGCCCAAGGCAGCTAAAAGGTCATCTCCCAGTTCTTATCTAACATGTGGACTTTATTGAAAGATCTGCTCACAGACATAGGGATCATGTGGATTGTGGACTTGCAGACTGGGGAACTGCCAGTGGGACCCATCAAGTGGTAAAGAGGTTGGTGATACTCTACTAACAGAAAAATAAAAAGAAATTGGTGGTTCAGTCTCAACAAGGATTGTGTTCAAGGACGCAGATGATGACTACCTCTCAGACAGACAGTCCATAAAAGAGAATGCATGCAATCTAAGGTCAGCTTAAAGCACAGATGCGAGAGATTTGGGGGGGAAAGAAGAATGAACTGCAAGGCAACTGAAACTGCTCTCTGTTCTTGAGGGACACAGAGACCCCTGGGGAACATGAAGAGAGTTTCTAGAGAAGCAGGGCTTGTCCCACGGACCTAGTGCCTGCTCTAGCAATTCCGTAACTGCCAAGTGAGAATCAATGGCTTCAATCTTTTACAAAGGAGCAGAAAAGAAAATTTGGACAGCCGGGTTTATGTCTATATTTTCTTTTCCCATTTTTTGCATCAGTGTTGATTAGATCAATCATTTCTTAAAAAAAAATTTAACCTCTTCCCTCTGTATATCTGTCAGGGGAAGGACTTATAATTTCTCGATCACATCCTCTTTTTCATTCTGAGTTATCTAAACCCCATTATTTTAAATAAAGCGGCAAATGCATGACCAGATGCTAAGGGATAACCAAAGGCCTTTTCTAACATTTGTGGCAGATATTCTCTGAAGGCTGAAATGCCATACTGTCCTTAAACAATTTAGAATAAGAAAATAATTCATATAAAAAATGGAGACCACCAAAATTCACAAAAACAGTACTATTAATTTGTTGTAAATTGCATGTTACACATTTATGTATCATGTATGAGTAAGCAATTCTGAAACAAAAATCACATAGCTCTAATCTACTATATCCCAGCACAAATACATTATATTTTTGTTAATATAATATGATAGCTAAATTTGAAAAATCTTTCATCCCTCTCCTCAATTTTGCCTGGAAGGTTTTTCTGAAATTTTTGCACAACATTGGAAAACACTTATTGAGTCCTAAACAATGGCTGCTTAAAGATCTGATGAATAGCCAGCATTAAACAAAAATAGATGTCTAAAGGAAGAAGACACTTGCAAATGATATAAATCCTTAATATAATCAAAACTGATTGCTGATTCACTTCCAACTAAGTCATGCAGAGTAAATATAAATATTTAAAAGTAAATAAAGAACATGCTCTTCGTGTAAAAAACCAAAACCTTGAATAGAAACAACTCACCTGAAGAGGAGAGACACATGAGAAGGAGTTATTTACTACATTGCACAGAGATAAGAATTTGGGCCTATGGCATATAAAAGCAATATGCACAAAACCATCTTTGGCTGCTTTCAGAACACAGGCAGGGGTACTGCAGAAAGATACCACAGAATTCTTATTTTGGAAAGAAGACAGCGTGGCACAGCATGCAGAGCAGGATGAATTAAATGTGCTGATTAAATGAACAGCTTGCTTTTTGTACTTCAGTGAAGTTCAGAGCTTTCTGGCCAACCACTTTAGCATACCTAGCAATCAAACAAATGACATGTTATAAAACCCTCATGCAGAGAAATGCATATGGATGCCTCTCTAATATGCCTCTCTCCCCCACCCCTCTATAGAAAGAACACATAATATTTTTAAATGAAGGTATAAAAGACTGGGGGAAGGGAGAGACCCTCCACTATACCACTGTAGAGAGAAACAGAGGACACTACCTTCTATCCTGACACCTGAAAGATGGCATTAACAGGTTTCCCCAAAATCATACTTCAGGCATGCGGTAGGTTCATTCCTTGTATGCAGATCTTTATTTATGGAATTAGTGGCAAAACAGGAAGCTTTGCCTGACATGCTAACAGTATGTCTCCAAGCAGCGGACACCTGGGCTCTAATCCTGATTAGAATAGTCTTTTTGCTGACCACACGATTAGAGAAGAGCATAAGGTGACATGGGAGTCCTGAGGACACATTGTGAGGAGCAGGAGTTCTGGAACCTTTGATTAGAGAGATCAACACACTAGGATCCTTCAATTCTCAGACTGAGGAAAACAGAAAGAGATTTTTTTCCTTACTTGTAATCTGCAGTACTGCTATATAAATCACTAAAAGTTACTACCTGTAACATCCTAGCAGATTTTGGGTTTATTTGGTTCAATTTTTAGCACTGTATCTTGTGCCATAACTAGGTTGATGACAATGTTTTTCAGAAAAAGGACATTTAAAACTTGCAGTGATGTTGTGAGTCTAGAAGAAAAATATTTCTTCTGCACAAAAACTATGAAGGGAAAATTTTTCCCAATTCAAGTACTCTAAAGAAATGTCTAAAAAACTGATTTTTTTCCTCTTAGTTGCGAACCAGTTGGTTGACTTACTCGGATTATTAAAATAGGAAGGGAAGGGAAGGGAAGGGAAGGGAAGGGAAGGGAAGGGAAGGGAAGGGAAGGGAAGGGAAGGAAGGGAAGGGAAGGGAAGGGAAGGGAAGGAAGGGAGGAAGGGAAGAGAAGGGAAGGGAAGGGAAGGGAAGGAAGGGAAGGGGAAGGGAAGGGAAGGGAAGGGAAGGGAAGGGAAGGGAAGGGAAGGGAAGGGAAGGAAGGGAAGGGAAGGGAAGGAGGAAGGGAAGGGAGGAAGGAGAGGAGAGGAGAGGAGAGGAGAGGAGAGGAGAGGAGAGGAGAGGAGAGGAGAGAGAGGAGAGGAGAGGAGAGGAGAGGAGAGGAGAGGAGAGGAGAGGAGAGGAGAGGAGAGGAGAGGAGAGGAGAGGAGAGGAGAGGAGAGGAGAGGAGAGGAGAGGAGAGGAGAGGAGAGGAGAGGAGAGGAGAGGAGAGGAGAGGAGAGGAGAGGAGAGGAGAGAGAGGAGAGGAGAGGAGAGGAGAGGAGAGGAGAGGAGAGGAGAGGAGAGGAAGGAAAGGAAAGGAAAGGAAAGGAAAGGAAAGGAAAGGAAAGGAAAGGAAAGGAAAGGAAAGGAAAGGAAGGAAAGGAAAGGAAAGGAAAGGAAAGGAAAGGAAAGGAAAGGAAAGGAAAGGAAAGGAAAGGAAAGGAAAGGAAAGGAAAGGAAAGGAAAGGAAAGGAAAGGAAAGGAAAGGAAGCTGGAGCAGTATTTTACCATTCATTGGCCAGTTTCTGTGAGTGCCAATCTTGCTTCTGGAGATAGGGTGAATATAAAAGCAACAGGGCCGTGAGCCTGCTCTGTTGATCTCAAATGAATGTTATGTTCATGGTCTATTTTATTCATTAAAATGTCATCACCTGATTGATCCTTGAGTTTTCTATCTACACAATATGAACAAGCATAATTAATTGTTGCATGATTTCACAGAATCACAGTATAGTCATGGTTGGCAAGGACCTCTGAATCCAACTGTCAGCCCAGAAAAACCCACCATGACCACTAAATCCTAAAATTCTTCATCTACACATCTTTTTAATATCTCCAGGGGTAGTGACTCTACCTAGGGACGGTGACCTCTATCATCAGCCAGCTGCAATGCCTGACTACTCTTTCAGTAAAGAAATTCTTCCTCGTATCTAGTCCAAACCTTCCCTGGTGCAACTTCAGGCCATTTTCTTTGGGCCTATTCTTATTTACTTGGGGGAAGAGGCTGATGCCAAGGTCACTACAACCTCCTTTCAGGTAGTTGTAGAGAGCACTAAGATCTCCCCTCAGTCTCCTCCAGTCTAACCAATTCCTCCAGCATCATCTCAGAGCACTTTTTCTCTAGATCCTTCAGCAGCTTGGTTACTTTTCTCTGCGCGTGCTCCAGCAACTCAATGTCCTTCTTGTAATGAGGCATTTTCTGGACAGGTAGAGAAACACGACTTTCATTCACTAGAGTAACTCAAAGCAACTACAAGCCTTGAAGTTTAGTTATGTCAGTGGCTTTTCCTAATTCAGTCAATAGAAGACTAATTACACCACCTTCTCAAATTAAAGCTCCAGATTATTCTTGGTGCTACAAATAAAATGTAGCGCATGGATACCTGAAAAAAAACTACTGTATTCACTTGTATATAGCCGGAGAGCAGAATTGTATTTATTTCATTTGTTTGAGAGTCTGTCAGAGATAGTATCGCTTATTAGGCTAATTTATCTAACTAGATATTCTTTGATTTACACGAGTGAATTATAAGATTAAGAGATTAGTAGATCTATTAGATTATTATCCAGAAAAACATGTTGTACATCATTAAATCCAGTATTAAAACTGAGCTATAGATTTGATACATCTATTGCTTTTTAGCAGGAGCAGTTTCTGTCTGACAGCAATTTCTTTGTTTTACTTTACTCTAAGACTCATTTAGGAAATCCTAAATTGAATTTATGGTCAATATTTAAACCAACTAAATCCCAATCCAAAATAAACTATAATAAATAATAAACCACTGACAGCATTCAGAATATCCTCAATCAGGTGTCATGTCCAATGTTTTTTTCCAGATAACATAGAAGAAGATATATTTGAAAGGCTTCTTTTTTTTTTACTCTTTCTCTCAGCTTTCTACTCTTCTGTGTTCTCCTGCCATTCTCCTGTCAACCTCATCTGTGTTCTCCTTTTGAATTCTAACCCTCCCAAAGCTTTCCTGTCTCAACAGAAAAAGTAATTTTAATTAAAAAATTATTGACCTTCCAGATGTTTTATAGAAAGTATTGTAATGTGTGTAGAAGTGTATAGAATACGCAAAGAGAACTCTCTGCCAGTGTTCTGCCTTACATACAATTATCAGATGTGTGAAGCAACAGCCTAGTACAACAGAGAAGATGGCAATTTATGCATTAAATGGAAGTGAATACTATTCGTATCTATTGACACTTCCTCAATACTATCTGTAAAATACAATTTTCTGCCTAGCCTGTGTACAGACCAGAGAACAAGAGACTACAGACACCTGATGTCCAGGTACCCAGGAATTCATCTAAAATTAATCTGCCTTTAACGTAAGAGCTATTTGTTCAAGTGCTGCTTGTTATCACTTACAATACCTCTAAAAATGTTCTACTGAGGCACTTGCATTAGCAGTTTAAATATTAACCACCTCCTACGTACTTTTTTTGTCTCCTTTATCACAGTGGAAAGAAAGCAGCATTTGGTGTTTGTATACACGTGCCTGTTACAGTTCAAACAATCTCTCAGGAAATGAAAAAAGCATTCAGATTCACAAAACAGGTGGAACCATGGCAGAGGTTTATTAGAGGAAAGGACTGGTTACCTTGGAAACAGGTGTGAATTCTTTCATCAAACAACAATATGCTTGGTGTTGACCTATTTCTAACTGTTGTGAATGGATTTAAGGTGGAGCTTTTTGCAAAGTTTATATAAAAAGGTTGTCCTATCAACACAGTATTTTTGTACTGCTTAAATGCATTACTTTGTTTCTTCTACACTTCTAAGCTTTTGAAGTGAGATAGTTGAGAACAGAAAAGCAGAAGTGTAGAAGGATGTGGTAACCTCCTATACAAAAATTTGTTTGCAACATATTTGTGGTACTTGTGAACACTTCAAAATCTTTTATCCAATACATTATCCTCTTTGTAAATCCATAATGAATATAAGTAAAGATTTTTTTTTATGGAAACAAGATACTCCCCATTAGACTGTCCTCCATGACTTCAGCTCCAAAGGCTTGTTTTACGATTATAATAACTGACATTTTACATAGCATATTTGCCTGAAGCCTGTTATAACTGGCACTCAGTTCTGATAAGGTCTTTAATGTAGTGCATTAACAATTGAAGGGTAACTGTGATTACATCTATCTACCTTTCTCATCATCCAATTCCAGTGCACAGAAAATTGAAAATAGAAAGGATTGTTAACGTAGGGATGATATACAAACATAAATGCAGACATTTAGAGAGAGAGCGCGTACACTGTATTTAGAGTTCTGCTAGATAGTCTGAATATCCCAGTGATACTATGCAAACCAGCACCACAGAGGGCCGTGACATCAAATCCCAGAGGTAGCCAGGTTGCCTGCCTAGAGCATATACCAGTTAACATCTAGTCTGAACTATTCTGAGGGAATTTGGTCTCTGTTGCTTGGCAACATTAATTGGGGAATGAGCAAAAGAAAGGAAAGCCAAAACCTCACCAATTGAAATCCTACTAACCTGGATGAAGGAAGAAAATGGAAACTGAAAAATCCAATACTGTGAAACTGGTATTAGGCTGAATTCCTAATGTATAGCTAGTTCACATCATTGTACCTAAATGACAACTTGATTTTTAGAGCTATTCTTAAGGTCATTATATATATCATCTTTTCTGAAGCCACCCATTTAGTAATTTCTAGGGAGAATAGATAGATTTTTCTGTGGTAGAGTATGTTTCTTACAATGAAACACAGTAAAGGATATATATTTGCAGTATTCTGAATACCTAGATTATATTTATCTTAATTTTTTTCATAAACCCCAGTGTTTTCTTTAAAATAAGAACTCTTAAAATGGTGATATTACTTGTAAATTTTTAAAAGGGATATTTTTGCCCTCATCACGCTTGGTAAGGGTCTGAAAACCTTTAAAACACAGGAAAATAAGGGAAAAGGTTTCAGCTTACTGAAACAAAACAGAATTTATCCTTTGAAAGCTACACAGTCTCTTTTACCCTATAGTGTCACCAGTTTTAAAAAAGAACAGAGTATTTTCTTCACTCTGATGTTCTTACTTTGGTAGTAGTATTATTTTTGAGATAAAAAAAGAGAAAATTCTTGGACTAACTGAAATATTTTGTTTTAGTTTGGTGACAGAAACACGACTTTAGTTATTGTAGCCAACCGCAGGCCAGACAGGACTTGTGCCCTCTGCCTGTACACCAAGACATACTTGATTTGAAAATGTTGGGTATGTATGTGGCAGAGCATAGCTGAAAGATCACTTATATGTAGGTCCTTCTTCAGTGTATACTGTCTTCAAATTGGATAATTATTGACATTCAGAATAAAATTTTAAAATCTATCATAAAAATCATTCATATGGACAAAGTGTCAACAATTACACTATGAACTCTTTGCAGTTCATAATGTCCCCAAAGTCCAATTATCTGCTTTTACTGTTATGTATCCACATACAAGTAATGTATTTCACAAAGCCTTGTTCTCATATCCTTCCATTACTCTAATTAATTCTGTCTGTTGAAGATTAACACCTTCCTGCCTAGGACATCTGTCAGTGGTGATATCATCACAGATCACATTTTACCTAAAGGAGGAAACTTCTGTTTTGTTTTATGCTCATTATCCTATTATTCCCTAGATTTTTTAAAATTACTTTTTTTATTTTATTCTTTAATGGATAGAGCTCAGTGCAGATCAGCAACATAAAAAATCAGGTTGAAATCTATTAATTAAAACTACTATTGGACAGGCAGCTCATCAACAGCACAGTTGCTTATCATGAAGATCTGAAACCCAACCATTTCTTCAATTTTGAATATTGAAAAATGATATCCTACTGATAGATATTCCAAGTGCTCCTTTAACAGTAATATCTATTTGAAAATTACAATTAAGCTCGCTGCACATACAGTCTCTGTGAGGCAGACAAGATAACTTCAACAATATTAATGCTTATCTGTAAACAACCTACTTTAGCTCTTATCTTGCCCAAGGAATACAGTGGCAACATCCTTTTAATCACTATGAGAAGCAGCGTGCTGGCTGATGTTTTTTAAATACTTTAAAAGACTGTCTCTGTCTTCTCTGATGCGTGCAAGACACCAAATGTTGGATGTATTTTGCTCACCAGAAACTCTGTTGTTCATTGTGTTTTTAATTTATACTACATTTACCATATGCCCACTAAGTTACAGATGCATTACTGCATTGTATTGCATTTAAATAAATAGATATTACATATTAGCTGTTGCAATGAATTAATACACAAAGCAAAACAATAAATGTCTGGAGCCCCAATGTATTTTATTTTCATTCTTAATCTCCAATGTTATATAGGTCAGGGGCATACATTTTGACATATTTTTACTGTAAACATGACATATTGTCTGGAATTTAAAATTTGACAAAGTTATATTCTTGAACCCGATCCCATGGAAGTCTAAATCTCCGTTGACAATGTCAAGGATGCCAGTGCTCCAGGAAGCTTGGCAAGCCCTGGCATGTGCTCTGGCTGAACAGACAGATTCCTGTGACTTTGAAATAGAATAGCTTGCTCTGGATTTAAATTGCTGCTGGCCTGGAGGTTAAGCAATACTGCTCTTCCATGTCACAGTGAGCTAGTGTCTTCACTTTGTCAGTGAAGACATGGGCAGTTTTCCATAATGGAGAATGGCTGAAATGAGTACAGCAAATGATGCTGATCTGATGAAAGCCCTATCAGAAGTACATATTTCTCAATTCTATTTCTTAAAAACAATTGAAATAATTCTTAATGCCTTTTCCTATCCTTCTTAAGCACTGGTTTCAGTATTAGCACTCTTATAGGCATTTAAATTGGACCTTTTATTTTGTATTCACATTTTTTTCTTCCTTATTATACAGTCATCTCTCCAAAAGCAAAGCCCAAAGAAATTATCTACATAACCCAGATATCCTAATTTGCACCTTTATCTGCAGAGAAAAACAAACAAACCAACCAACAAAAAGGTCACCTGATTTAATAGCAAGTATTCCATTTAATTTTCTTCATTCTTTTTGCTTCCTTCCACCCTGTCTAAATCCTAAGAAAAAAAAAACAAACCAAAAAAACCACAACAAAACAATTACTAGCAGACTTCTTTACTAAGACTCAGAGGGAAGCCATGTATTTCATAGTAAGGTACATAAAAATTCTTAAACATTCTCTCTTTCCACCCCTCCTAGTTTTCTCATTTTGAAAAAATTTTTTTTTCATTAATGCAGAATTATTAAGAAAAAATCACCAGGAACTGGTAATCAAAAGAAATACTGACTAACAGCCAAGTATTAAATAAACAATAATCCAAGAATTCCTATTTGTCAGGTATTTAATTAGGAAGGAATTTCTGATTTCATCCCTGATGACCTTAGCTATAGATGAAAATGAAAGACGTTTAAATTCTGATTTTTAATACAGAACTTCAGCTTTCCCTGCAGAATGTTTTCATGTGTCTGAAATTGGCCATGGCTGTAAAAAAGGAAAACAATCAAAAAGGACAGCAATTAATGTAATGACTCAATAGTTTTCAATTATGTATATCTGGGAAAGTGAGACAGTGCCTTCAGGAAAAAAAAAAACAACAAAACCAAAACAACCACCCCCAAAAATAGAAACAAAACACTCCAAAAAGCAATACGGTAAAAATAAAGGTAATGCAATCTGTATTGACTGATGCCTTACAATGATTAAAAGTGATTCCAAATACTTATTTTAATGAGTTTTTCCCTTCCCAGGAATCCTATGAGTTGAGTTTGGTTTTCTGTTCAAATATTGCCACATAAGTAGGAAGTGCTGTTTTTCCTTAAGCTTTTAATTACAACTCATGTAATTTATCCCTAACAAAAACAATTTAAATATATTAAAATATCAAAACAGTTTATGAAGCCATTCACATCTTGGTGAATTTTACTACAAAGATGATATCCTTTTTTTTTTGAAAACTGGAATTTTTAGTGTAAGTCTAGGAGAGATCAGTGTTGACTTCAATACAAAAAAGTACTAGTAGCCGGTTAAATAACCACAAGTAATGTAGAAACAAATTGGACTTGTACATACACCATGGAAGAGTTCAAGCATTGTACTAAATAGGAATGAGTCTAAGTTGTAAGTTGCCATAACAGGTTTTGCAGCTTGTAAAGCTTAATTTTCCATCACTTTGTGCAACAAATTTATTAAAGAAATTAAAATCTAGAAACTGGTCTCAATAGACAGTATTTTGGTGAGACTGCTGCACATCAGACAACCTTTTCCTCTACAAAGGAGGACAGCACAGAGAAAAGTTTGAAAAAAAGTACAGAGAAAAGTTTGTCCAGTGCTTCACTCTACAACTCCCTGAAAGGAGGTTGTAGCCGGGTGGGGATTGGTCTCTTTTCCCAGGCAACACTCAGCAAGACAAGAGGGCACGGTCTTAAGGGGGAGGTTTAGGTTGGATATTAGAAAGAATTTCTTTACAGAGGGGGTGATCAGACATTGGAATGGGCTGCCCCGGGAAGTAGTGGATTCTCCATCCCTGGAAATACTTAAAAAGAGACTGGATGTGGCACTCAGTGCCAGGGTCTGGTAACTGCAGTGGTAGTGGATCAAGGGTTGGACTTGATGATCTCTGAGGTCCCTTCCAACCCGTCCAATTCTATGATTCTATGGTTCTATAAATAAGGTGGCTGCATATAAGGCAGCTTTAGTGTGGAGGCAGCATTTATTCATTGACTCAAGAGGTGTTGCAGCAAGCCTGATGCTTCTCTGGTGCTTTGTGTCTGCCAACACTTTTTAAAATTCATGGACTATGATTTATTTATTTTTTATATATATATATATATATGTCATATGAGCACTTTGTGCATGATAATAGGACACAGGATCAGGACACAGGGCATGATAATAGGACACAGGGCGATTGTCTCCAGCTGTCCTGACTTTGCACACCTCATGGAAATATGAACTGCATTATCCTACCCAGTAATTTAATGTAAGCCTATTTTTCATCACCTTTCTGTAACTCAAAGGATCAACTCTAGTATTTGAAATCCTTCCTCCAGAAAGCAGTGTGGGTTACCAGCCATGCTCAGGGAGAAGAGCTGCCCATACAAGTGTGTATGGGCATATGTATGGGCATATGCCCATACAAGCTGTGCTTCCCAAGCCATACCAGCACTTCTTGTTGGATAGTGCAGCTCTCTGCCATTTTTAGCTGATTGTGCTTTTAAAGTGCACTGTAGCCTTTAGAAATGATATTGTGGAGAAAGGTCTATCATTATAAGCTTCAGCTTTGTGCTGTGATCAATACTGAACTACTCTTATTTAATATTTTACTGCACTGCTCTCAGAGTAACCTTTGCTCTCAGAAAAGTCAACTTCTGCAGTTTACTATATAAAATCAGACTGAAATGCATGAGAACAGCTTCACAGACTTTCCAACAATACGTATGTTTCCACAAGTGGGCTCTGGCAGTCTGTGAGTGAAAACAGATCCTTTCAGAATTAATTTAAATATATTTTATGCAACTCCTTCTATTTCGTGAAGCTCTGGGAGTCTGCAGCCATCTCCTCCTTCCCAGCAAAAGCCTCTACCCTTCCTTATTTATACCTTCCTGTGAAGCCTTTTGCCAGTTAAATGGAGAGGATAAACTCCATTGTTGAAGAGAAATCCCAAGAAGATACTGGTATTCTGGATTCCAGAGAAAAACTAATAATGTAACAAAAATGAGGATGTCAGTAGTCTAGAGAGTGTGGAAGACAGCCACAGAGTAGTGAGAAATGCTTTTTGAAGAGCTGCAGTGGAGACTGGGAAAAGAAATCAGAATGAGTGGATGTATGAATTCAGTAAAGATCAATAACAGAAATAACAAATAAAGTCAAGTTTGCAGCAGCAGTGCTCAAGCTGCTGGGAGGGGTGGGAAAGGTGGTGATCCATGCTGCCTCATTCACCAGCCCTCATTCAGCTCCCTCTGGTTAGTGGGATTTTTGGCCCCTGCAGGTTCCTATGATACCTCCTGTAGATCTGTGACACCTATGTGAGGACTGTACCCCTCAGCAAGATGCTGCCATTCACTTATTGCAGAAGCTGACTAGAGGCAAGCTCTGAAGGATGTCTGATCACCTTCCATTCCTTCTCTATTGTCAATATATCAATTTTTCCAACATAACTGCAACTTTTGACAAACACCCTTGCTTCTCCTTGGCTGACCTGGAGGGCCTAATTCTTTCTTTCACACCCCATCTTTAAAAACTTGCTTTCTGTCCATTTGGGATTTTGCGATCTTCTGAAAATAAGGGGACATGGTTCCAGATAATTTGCTCTCCCTGTCATTACTCCCTGTTTGCTGTATGGGACTGCACTTTTAGTGTCTCTAAGAGAATGGCAGTTTTATATCACCCCATTGCTCAGCTGCCTTCTGCCTAAAATTAAGCTTTAGCTCAAGGCATGTTGTACAAATTATTTAACAAAAGAGCTTGCGACCTATCAAACATGAGCTCTGGAAGTTTTCTCCTTTGGCAGGACAAAACTGAAGAAATTTAAATAATCACTTCTATTTTAAAAACTTAACTTAAAGAACTTAAAGTTTTTTTTTCTTAGAAACACACGGGATTCAGAAGACTATTTTACTGTGGTTGAGCCCTTTAACAACCTCTGATAAATCCAGAATTCCCCTCTAGAAATTGTATTCATGCTTTTGTTTATATATCTAGGCTTTCACTGCAGTAAGAGTTTAGTGGAGACTGAAAAGTCATTTTAAACACCGGTGACTTTCAGAATATAAATCTCTCTTAACAGATACTGTTAAGCTACATTTTCAGCTAAAGGCAATATTTCCTGAATATTTTTGGTTACTTTTGTATTTTCTGTAATCTATTCCTGTAAATACACACATAAAAAACAAAACTCTGAGGATTATAAAAAAATAAGTGTTTCCATTTAAGATGAACTACCAATATTGGCTTTTTTTAATCTATGAAGAAAACGTCTTTACACCTTCCTAGAAAGATAACTTAAACTGCTATGTAAAGTGCTCAGCATTTGTGGTTTAAAGGCTTAGAAAACCCATAGGTTATAAACTCTGTAACAAATAAGGAGAGAGGCTGAGATGACTAATTTAAATTATTTTAAATTTTTTCTTTCTTCTTTTTTTCTGGTGCAGGTTTCATGTTTCTTTTGTCTGACTTGTTATTGGGTCTTAGTGATGTGTCTGCCAATTCTGTCCCAGCAACCAAAACTGAAAGGACTGGAATTAAATATTACATCAAAGGAAGGTCTGAAACCTCATTCTTTCTGGCTGCTTCATGTTTTACTTTTATTTAGGTGTCTCCTTTTCTCCCAAAGGCTGTTACAGTCAGTTCTATTTTCTCCTTTTTTGTAGCAAGGGAATTGTAATATATGCAGTCTCCTCTCAGTGACTAGTGTCTAGCAGCAGAAACTGCTAGAGTCCCGTTAATTCTTCAGACTTGTTTTGAAACAGAATTTGTTTGGGTTTTTCTTTTTTTTAATTTTTTTTTTTTCTTCCTTTAGCACTCTCTGCCTTTTCTAAGGTATACACCTAACTAAGTGCAAATTTCATGTGTTCAATTAATATGGATTTCCTACAGGATCCAAAATACGGATTTTGCCCTCTGGGATCAACAGGAAAAAATACATGACAGATGCTAGTTTTGTTCTCTAGTGTACATCTGAAAGGCTACACATCAAAAAACTGGGTACACCATGCAGATTTGTCTGTGTGAAATCACTTTTGTCAGTGTTACAGTTTTCCAAGGGAGCCATTCCCTACCAGTTGTTTTAATTGATATAATGCTTCTTTGTCACTTGCTATGAAAACAGCACTGTAGTACATATTTATAGTGCAAGTGACAGAAGGCAATTCAAGATAAAATACATTGATTTATTCTTCCCCTTGGAGCATGTTCCTCTCAAGATGTGGACGCATCAGAGAGCTAGTGAAAGCCTTCCCTGCTGTGAATGTTGGACAGATACAACTGTTCTCATGATTTCTTGGGTGAAGCAAATTTTAGCTGCATTTTTAAAAACCTCAGTGGCAGCAAAAAGACAAAGGGGTGGACTAGGAGCCCTATTTTCCATGCAAGAGTTAGAGACAACCTAATATAGCACATCTGCTTCTCTACACTTCGCTTAGTATTTCCAAGAGCACAGACCCTGTATCTTTAAATTCCCTCTCCTCAACTCCATTGAAACTACAGGTTCAAAATCTCCTGCTGAGGCGCTAATGTACAGATAAAATACCTGTCGGGTGATCACTGAGCTACCACAGTCTGACCCTTTACAATGACCATCCCTGAATTGCTGAGGCTATGTATGCTGGATCTTGCCACAGAGAGAACTGCAATGACTCTGCAGGGATAATTTGTATTTATAGTCTATACTGCATGAACTAAGCACTACGGAGTGATACCCAGCTTTATGTGGAGTGGGATAGTTTAAGTATTAGAAACAGCATTGTTCCAGACTCTCAGATTCTTGTGCTGTACCTCAGATATCTTGCTCAGTTGTTCAGTGGCCAGGACAGAGAAGGACTAGAACAGAAAGGCTATCCCTCCATTGAGGCCCTTGGGGAGTTTTTAAGAAGCTTGTAACCTCCAAGGCTAACTGTCTTCATTGCCAGTTCTGCAAGAGTATCACACAACATCTGCAGATATTAGGTGCTGCTGAAGTATGTTTCTGGTAAAGTATATTTAATAAATACATAAAGCCAAAGGGAAGACAGGAATTTCTGTCTTATCCTCCAGAAAGAGAAGGTCCTTAAGCACTTTTAGAAGTAGAACCTACAATTTGGATTAACAAGCTATTTCCTCTTCTTTTTTCTTATTTTATAATAACTCTATGTTCAAAAACCCAGAAATATTTGTCTTTAACATGCTGTCACCCTACCCTAAGGTGAGAGACAGGTTCTCCTAGGGATCTGTGGTACAGTCATGATGGCACTAAATCATAGCTACAATTAAAACTTTATGTTCTTACACAGAATTTTTTGATCACAGTATAGCAGAGAATATATGATTAGAATGGCACAAAATTTCTACAAGTAAAATCTATGTAGTACGATCTGTTAAAAAGAGTTAATATTACAATTTAATTTTTGATTTCTAATAAGTTAGTCCTTAACATAAAATTTCTAACCACTTGTACCCACTGCGGACCAGGTCATATCTTAATACGTGGTTTTCTATATCAATGTAAAAACAGTAATCCAGACTGAAGAATCATATAAAGGAAGATGCATCACCCACTCAATCCTCAGAAGATGCAGGCAGTGGTGGAGGTGGCCCTGGCCACTAGGCAATCCTGGATCTCACTGTCCATCAGCAGATCCAGTCAAGCTTTCCCCTTTAGGACTTGGAACTGCTCAGTTTTATAGACAGTGCTCAGGGTGTTACACTTTCCTATTTTATAATGGGGTCATCACCACCTGGCTGTTTGGACAACTGACAATTTCAAGGCTGGTGAGGAAGGAAGTGCCCTGAAACTTTAAGGTCAGTAGAGAGGGGAAAAATAAAACTTTTTTATTTGTTTGCTTGGTCCACAAGACCTTCGGAGAGTGATAAAGGGAGGGGAAAGTGAATGAATATGTGACTGGCTTGGTCACAGAGAATGGCTATTTGCCTTATAGAATGGCATTAATTATGCTAAGCATATCACCAGGGGTTGGGAGCAGGAGGTATCAGTAACGCCTGCATATTTTAAAAATTCCCTGATGCAAACTCCTCCTTGAGGTTGGAGCTTGGGATATTTTAGCAATCACAAAGAACTAGGTTGCAATGTTTTTACATGTCTGCTGGATTTGTACCAGACATAGATGTTCAGAAAATACCTGTGTCCTGAGCTTCCTGAGAAGCTGAAATACGCAGTTCTTCAAGGACCATGGAACCTGCTCTGTCAGTCAGCTGGAATCTACTACCCTTAGAGTTTTAAGGTCTGTTTTAAGTCACTCTTCCTGACTTCCTTGAAACTGAAATTTCCAGAAGTTACATTGTTCGTGCCCTGATACTGTGTGCATTTGGCAGCAGCTCAAGCAATAAACGGAACTGAAGAAAATAGACTTTTTAAATCTTTTTTTTTTCTTTTTTTTTTTTTTTCTTCTTTTAATATGAAACATTAATTACAAGGCATTCACTGTGAATGTCTCAGTTTAATGGTCAAGGTCTTGCAATGTTCTGATGAAAGAGATTCTAAGGATTGCTTCATTTGCAGGCTAGCTCTAAATAGCATTAAGTTATGCTTTGAAAATAACTACTACTATTGGGTTACGCTGCCATGTTCATTTTGCATTTTAGTATAGCATAATGTAAGACATTAATGGCACTTTTCCTGCTTGATCAGAGGGCAAAGGTCCAATGAAATTTATACTCACCCACATCTCTATATGCCTGCCTCCCACACAGCTATTATCCTTTCAAAACTGCCAGTTATTGACAGTCTCAACAATCTCATAATTTCTGTGATGAAATCAGATGCTGAGTAAAGGAGTAATCAAGGGCAGAGCTGCTAGCAGGAGAAAGGAAGAGGCCCAGAGATGAGAAAGCTAAGGAAGGAGAGGGAACTCAGCCCTTCAGACTAAAAAGAGAAGAAATTAATCCCTAGATCTGTATCCCTTATTTGTAGGGGTGGGGCTGTGGAGAAGGTGCAGCCACACTCATGATGTAGTTACAAGGCTGCAGCTGCTGTTGAGAGGCTGCAATCCATGGTGCTGCAAAAAGTCATGCTTAGTTCTTGCCAACAGTAGTCCTAATCAACTACCATAGGAGCTGGAAAAAAAACCAACAAAGAACCCAAAAAGCCCAAAAAACCCCACCACCACCACCAAAACAAACAAAAAACCAAAAAACCAACCAATAAAAAACCCCAAAAACTAAACAAAACAAAAATGCATGAAGAAAGGGAAAGAAAGAGAAAAGAAAGACATGGAGCACCATGAGAGAATCCATTCAGGCACTATTTATTCCCTTTTCCTATTAGTCTCACCACTGGAAGCATTAATATGGCTTGATGCAGCTGAGGACAGTTGGATGAACACCTTGATAATAGGTGGCTTCCTAATATATAAGAAAATGGCACATCTACATGAGGCTCAAGGGAGGTGTAGGACCTGCTGCAGAAATGCTTCACCCTACAGCAAAATGATTGAATGGATCAAATGTGAGCAAGCAGGATCAAGAACCACATATGGATAATTTCAGTTCCACAACTGTGTTTATTTCTACAGTTTAAGAAAACAAAAAGAGGAAAGAATGAAAAATGTCATGAAAACTTAACAGCTGTCTTTCTTGATTAACTTCAACAAAGCATGAATAATTTTTTGAGAGTAAATCTACTAAAAACACTTTATGATTAGGTTTGAACTTTAAAATCAAAGTTTTGCTATTTTCAAGACAAAACCAAACCTAGTTGGATAAGGATTTGCATAAATTTCCATGAGTAATATGAATATTTAAATTCATGGTTTAGTAGAAAGAAAAGGAGGAGAAAATATCTTCATAAAGCACAAAGCACAGTTTTTCAGGCTACTGTGCTATTTAAGCCTAACTTCAGATACATTATCAGGATGTTTTGTTACTTTTAAACAGGCATATGTTCTTTTTTGCCACTGAGAATTTCCCAGGCAAACTTAAAGTCACATACTTGGCGATGTCAGTGATAAGGAAGAGTAACACATTAATTTTTGGCTCATACAAAACAGAAAGCAACATATAAGTCGTTTGGAAGACATTGCAAATTTTTTGTTGGTCTGTCATGAGCGATCACCTGAAAACTATAGAAAACTGTAATTGAAAACATTAAGTGATGTATTTGCAACATTTTCCTATCATTATAGATGACTTTTTTTTTTTTTCAGGAAGTCTTAGTTGCAGTAAATGCTGCTTCTCTAACCTCTAGGCACATGCCCGTGGTTTGAGTTGTGGGAATATTCTTTTTTTTTCTTTCTTTTTTTTTGATATGGTAGAAGAAACATTGTGGAAGGACCTGGAGTGGCTCAGTGAAACTGGAAAGCATACGCATCAGAACAGCACAAATCGTGCATGTCAGGTCATATATTTTGGCAAAGATGTATGGCGAATGAATTATCCTAGAACCAATTTCCAGATTTGTTCCCTGATATACAGAAAATGATGTTGTTTTCTTCACTTACCAAGCTAAGTTCATAATTGAGAGGTAAAAGAAAAATATAATTTTTGTAGATGAGGCATGTGTTCATCATGGATATTAGACTGAAATTTTCAAAGCTGAAGCAAAATTAAGGTATTTTTTATAACATACGCCCTGTAGAAGTATATGCAGCAGTGCTGACATTAACTTAATTGGCTTAATTTGCTTTGAGAAACAAGAGTTCTTACATTTGTCCATTAACATGTTAATGTATTTTCCAATTTTATTTTTGTGTTAATGACCATTAAAATGATGCTACCATACCTCTTACTACTAGACCAGCATGACAGCTGGACTGCTAACTTATAGTTCACTTGAGGTGCCAAAAGGACTTCAAACTAATAGTTTGACGAAATGGAACAATTTTTTTCACCATGTTCCCCAGGAAAACTAGTACTGACATATCAAGTAAATCCAGTCGAAAATGGCACGTTGTACTGAATCCTCATATTTCTCCGACGTGTTATGGGCACAGATGAGGAACACACAATCAGTATTTCATTCTCTTGGCTTTAATTTGAAATTGATTTTTCTTCAGTTCCAAGTGTATTGTTTAGTACTAAATTCTGCAAATAGTTCTATAGAAATACAGAAGTAAACACAGCATCATAGAGTTCTTAAAATCACAGATTGCTTGCTGTGTCCAAAGCCTCTGCCTCCTTCATACAGTAGACAGCTTATTTACCCTCTGCCAGCTGATTCCTTCTTAAAGATGATGAGATTCAGCAGACTGATGCAGGAGAACTGTTTAAATGACTCCAGAGGAAAAAAAAACCAGACTCTATCCAATAGGGACATTACAAAAAAATCTACATCTTATAATTTTTGGGAAACGATTTTTTTAAGAGTGAAGACAAAAAAAGTTTTTCTTAGGATGCTATCCTCCCTGGTCCCATAGGACTTGGCCAATAATGCAGGGAAAACAAATTTTGTAGATATTGACAGTATTACAAAACACAAATCAACTGAAAACTTCAGTATTTCAAAGCCTCTTGGTCTTCTTCAGCCTTCAGTGTCTCTGAAGGCAGCATCCCTGATTTAGTCATGGAGTCTAGAAATACAAATATTCATCAGCTGAGAAATTTCAGCCAGACTTCAGACTGAAAAAAATGTTTTCTAGTGAGTACAACCACTTCAAAAGAACTGCTTTTGAAGAATCATCTTAGTACATTTTAAACCAAACATCTTTATCCAAATCTGAAAGGCACCTGTAGATTCATTATCTCGATTGCTGTGCAGCTTCTACATCAAGCCTTGAAACTAATATTATTTGAACTTGGATTTGGCCCATTGTGTGTGTATATGAAATGGCACCACTGCCTCAAAGGCACACTTATCACAGACAAAACCATTTTAAGCCCCAGAGAGGTTTGAAAGCTCCTGTCCCCTCTCCTTGTATTGTACCAAATACACAGACACATGCATATAGCCGCACTTGCTTTTCTTCAGCATTTGCAGTTGTGAGTATTCTTCAACTTCTCTCACATTCAGAAGCAGGCTGTAGTTTTGTAATTATCATCAAAATTGGAGCATGGGCTAATCAAAACCCATTCTCAGCTGTAAGATGAGAGGAATAAAACAGAGAAAGAACAGCAGGGCAGAATAAATGTAACAAGTAGATATATTACTCATTCTGACAGGAGGGGCACTCTGCCTCTGTCATCTTCTAGATAAAAATAATAGAAAAATCATGTTTAACAAACCTATTTGAGAACTCCACAGCTTTCAAATATTTAGTTTCATTTTATGGGGGCTTTTTTTTCTTTTTTTCTTTTTTTCTTTTATTAGTATAAAGCCTAGTTACTTTTCACCAGGTGACAGAGCATGCCAACCATGCCAGATCTAGGAGACTGGAAAATGAACAGGTGGGAAAATAATAATAATAAGTATACATATTTACACTTGCTATAAAGAATCCTTTGTGTGGAAGGAAGGTAAATAATACACGGCATGCCATCTGGTTTGCTCACAGATGGGGCAATAAGATTTGCACATAACATTTGGTCCTAACCAGCCACTATCACCCAGTTAATCAAGTGCTTGAACATAATCAGCCCAGGGACAGAGGACAGCAGAGGCAAAGCAAGAAAGTGCTTCAGCTGGCAGTATGAAGAAGAAATGATGCTGGAAGTCACACCTGCAGGTTCAGGTGGGAGGTTGTATTTTATGCACTGATTTCCTGGTTTTGCTGAACTTCCACAGCAGTATGCATGAATAACACTTTCAGCTACCACCTTATGGATAGGAGTTCTGCATCATGCTGTTGAACAGAGCAGTACCCACAAAGGTGTAACAGCAACCACTGAGCATGTTGCCTTCAGCTTGTAGAAAATGGGCAGAAAATCCCTTGGGCAAAACATCCCTTTGGAGTAACAAGTCACAGTGAGAAAATGTGTCTTCCTCTGAGTATCAAGCAATTACATCTCTTAAATACATTTAATTTCCAAAAGCTGGTGGTCTGGTCTATACAAGCCATATGCCCTTGTCAATTTTCTAGTAAATGGAAAGATGCTTATAAGAGCAATTTGGTGTAGAGACAAACTGATGAAAAGGAGAAGGTGGGACATACTCTGGAGTGTGCCTTCCCCATGGAGGAGTGAGAATGATTACAACCCTAGCACTTACACAGGAACTGTTAGGCAACCCGAAGTCCAATTTCTTGTAGAGCAGAAACCTGCTACAGTGTTCAGTCCTTATTTTTTGAGTGGTGAACAACCAGGATCAACATATACAGATGAAGAAAAGCTCTACGTATAGAAAAAGAATGTGCTCCATATCTTCAGTGACACTTTCTACCACAACTTTAAGTAGAAGAGAGCAAAAGGGGGATAGATTTACCCTGAGATTCTGAGGTTGGGCAACAGTTCTCATTAGAAACTGGCATTACAGCCTCCCTGCCTTTTACTTCAAGTGAGAAGCATGTTTCCGAATTTGCGCATCCTGAAAGAAGTGTACGGTAGTGCATATCTTAAAATAAATTTTAAAAAGGCGTAAGAAACATACTGAAAAAAAATCACTCAGGCTCCAAACAAAATCCTCTTTCTGACATGCATGCAAGTCAGCATGTGGAGCACACATGAAAAATGCTATCCATATCACTCAGAGCACTGCTACAAGGCTCTCAGTTATTTCAGTAACTTGTAAAGGGAAAGATCACCCTAGCTTTCCTTTTGGGTCAGCTCTACTTAGAAAAGCCTCAGATTATTTGGACCCTGACTGACTCACAGCTGATTAAAATGACACACTACTATGGAGACATTTTGACATTCACATAATACAAGGTAAGTAGCAACCACTTTAGGTTCTGCTATTTTAATGAAGTTTGCTTATCATTTCTACACTTGAAGCACAAGATGAGTATGTATAACCAGTAACATTTAAAAGGAACATGATGAAAAATAAAATTATACCCCTTTCCCCATTGTATCTCATTTTTTGTCATGAAGCATGGAAACTCTTTCTGGTATCTTAGTAGTTACTCTCCAGCATGTTGCTTGTTTTAGCATTATGAATAATACACAGTAACTGAAATCACAAAAATTACACGGTTAAAATGAATTACATGCGACATATTTTAAAGTATTTATCTTTCCAGAAAAAAAACACCCCACCCAACACTGTATATATGGTGTAGGAATGCTTAGGCACTGTATTTGGAAATAGGTATTCCAAAATCATTTACACTGTCACAAAGGTGAGCATATCAAACATTCTCTGTGCTATTCAATATGAATTCCAAAATTTACTTACCAGTCCTGCACAGCATTGAAAGATTCTTCATTTGTGATGTCATACATTAAAATGAAGCCCATAGCACCTCGATAGTAAGCCGTGGTAATTGTTCTGTATCTCTCCTGACCTGCTGTGTCCTGAAACAAACAATTTTCTACGTTGTAAAAAAATTTAAGAATTATAAAACTATTTTTAATAGAAAGAAAACTCTAACAACAGTTACCGTAATCTGAGAATAACAGGAAAAGGAGAGTTCTGCATTGGATAATAACAAGATGAACGCATTCTGCCATGACATCAAAGTGCAGAGAAACAGAAAGGCATGGCCCTCTGTCAGGTCATATATCCTGAGTAATTCACTGATTCATGCCTTTCAGCCTGAGAACTCTGTGAGAAACTTATCTCCTGCCCCTGAGTTGTACCTTCCACATTTGACAGAGAAAAATCTCCTGTCCTGGATAAAATGCTGGAACAAAATAGCATACTCAAGATCTTCCTTAGGAGATCAGGATGGTTTCTAAAGGCGGCAAACATTCTGACCAAAAAAATCAATGTGTAGTGATTTCGTTTTTGCAATTTCAAGCCATTAGTGTTCATGTCACCTTCAGCACCAATGCAGCTCTGTACCAACAAAATAAAAACTGGAGGGCAGTGCTTTTAAAATAAACGTGACGAAAAACCCCAACAGTTTGCTAGCAGTCCCTTACATCAGACCAGTTTTCTGACTATTTTTTTTTCCATACCTCATTCAATTGCCTTTAAAATAAGATTTTTAAGCCTTCCTTTCTTCTACTGCTTGCTTCAATTATTTCTATTAAAATATCTCAGGACTATCTGTTACTACATTTATACCCAGTGTCTAGCATAACTGTCCAGAACTGTAGTAAGATTGTGAGACATCAGCAATAACTAAAACGCAGCAAATGCTTAACTATTTTCTGTTCCAGAATATCTGTGTAGTCCTCTAACTGCCTAACTGTGGGAAAACAGTCTGCAGAGGCTTAAGGATTCCAGGTACACATCAATATGATTGTATGAAATCGTTTATTAACAACTTGCACTCACTTATATAGAGAAGCCTTGTTTACACCATCTTATCATGCAGGTGGCTTTGTATTCCAATTACACATTCCATTCTCATGGAACCTTCTTTTCACAAAATTATTTTCCTCTTCTGTTGCCAATTAAGTTATCTCTTTCCCATTAGCTCATTCTCAGAAAGCCTCTAGCTAGGCCTCAATAACCATTAACCCAATGTGGCCTAAGTCAGGATTGCTCACAACCTGGCACGTAGAACCAAGGGGGTAGAGGAGGCTTGGCATGGTGGAGTCCTAGTTTCCTCCATGGTTGCCAAATTGAAGGCCTAAAAGGCCTAATAGAATTGTTTAGAGACAAAATTCCAAGCCTATAAACAGCAAAAGCACACACACACACACACACACACACACACACACACACACACATTTTTTTTCTCTGCTGTGGTGTCTGCAGCAGGGCTCATGTTCTGAGCAGCAGCAGTGTGTGCGGAGGGGCAAGAAGCGGCTGCGGAGGCAGGAGTGGGGGTGCTCTCCGTACCAGGAACAACTCTTGCTCTCCACAGCAACTTTCAGCCTCTGCAAAGGCATACTCACTCTCATAACTGTGTTTTTCGTTTTGTTTCTGTCTTACTCCTCACCAATATGTAAGAAAAACTAACAACCACTAGAAGATTCAAAAATGAAATGATATTGCTACTAAAATCTGGTAAAGTCACCGTGAAACAAAATGAAGTGGTGCAATCTCTCAAACCAAAACTGCAAGTATAATTATCAACCAAGTTTTTTATCTCTGTATGAAACACCAGTGTACCATGCACCACAATATACATCAATATTGAGAACTGTATTGCAATGATGGTTCTTAAGCAGCGTTATCTTAAGCATCTTTACCTCAAGCAGCTTCTAAGAATTGGGTTGCTGTAGCACCTTTTAGGGAGTAGTTCTAATGCATGTTTAGTTTTTTCATTAGCATTGTCATATGCCGACATATAAACAATTTTTTTTTTTTTTAACAAATCAAGATGTGATATTACCACTGAATAGAAGTGATCCACAAATTTTGAATATGGCTCTGCTCTCTCTATTTAATATTTGTAAAGGAAAGGTTTGCTTGTGCAGGATCATGAACAATTTGCAAAGCTTTATATGCCAACTCTTGTGAAATTTGTAACACTTCAGTTTGAAACCATGCCTGCAAATCTGCACATACAAAAGGACAAGCACCGAGTAACATTTGTGCTTGCACTCCGTGTAATTCATCGGTGCTCTGTCTAGGAATCACAGCTGCATTTTCACACAGCATTTACCATTTATGATGAAACTGCAATTGTTGAGAAGGAGTTAACAGAGTATTAATGAGCATTTTTGTGTCATATGGCATCAACAGCTGAGCAGTAAAAAGGATATTGCAAAAGAGATTGAGTGAATGACTCAAACCGATTTCAAACCATACTGCGCAATGGCACCTTTGGCTTTTTTTATCATTTACCAATCTAATGCAACCCATTGACCTCCTCATCCTGGTCCCACAATCACTGGAAAACCATCGGACTTATATTGGGAACCATTTCACCTTCAACAATAGCATTTTGAATAATTCCCTTCCATCTAGTTACTGGATACACATTACCACCACCCCCCCACTACCCTCCCCTCCCCATCTCGGATCTGGAAGAGGTAAAGCAGTGGCTGTTAAAGGGTTAAGGGAAATAGGAGCAGGAATAGGGAATGGATCAGGGGGTAAAAATGAATTAGTGCCCCATTGTTCGGGATGTTCCCCGGAGCAAAAGCTAGAGTTTTTTCAGGGGTATACTCATCCTTGGTCTCCAGTTCTGTCAGATTCTTCAGCAGTTCCCTTAGTTGCTTGTCTCTGAGTCCCAGTTCTTTCCTTGGTTGTTGCTCGATAGCAGGCACTGATGGTGTTGACAGGTGAAGCAGAGGATTAATTGATGGCAACTGCGGTCAAGAAGATAAATCAAGCTTCCGAGGTGGAAAGGTGGCAGAGCAGTCGGGAGCTGCGGCAGGCGGGCTCGAGGTGGGGAGTCTGCATTCCAAGATTCCTCACCTGTGTTCTCCGGCTTCTCTCCCTCTGGGAACTCCGATGATTCTGGTGGTGTTCTCGGTTGCTTTTGGTTTTGCTTCTCAGTCCCATTTTTGCTTTTCATCCGACCCCCAGGATCAAATGGCACAGTTGACTGAGCTTGAATCAGTATAGTCCCTTCAGGTGCTGGTAAGGGTATTTTAGGTGTCTCAAATAACTGTTGAGAGGTCAAGTTCATATTTTGAGCATTCATTGGTACTCGTAGATCAGATGTTAAGACAACAAATGCAGAGGCTGCTGCTGACCTCTCACTTTTCATTTCTTTTAAGGTTTCTCTAATCAATTTCCAAAGAGTCGCTAAGCGTTGTGCCTCCTTATCTCCATCACTAATTTTATCCCATAGGGCAGTAGCTATGGCTTCCCAAGTAGGTAACTCAAAAACAGTACCCATCGAGGGGATCAAGTCTCTATCCCGTGCCCACTTCCATAATTCACGCAAGGTCCTGCCTTCGTGTAATAAATCTCTCCTAGGGAGAATACATTGGAGGAGCTTGACTACTGCCTCTTCTTCTCTAGAGAGCGTAAACCCCATCTCCTCCCCAGCCGCTCACCTGATCAGGGCAAGATTCTTCAATTCCGAGCTCGTTTATTCTGTAGCCGGGCACCAGCTACACAGACTGCCGGGGCAGCAATCTCCTTTCAACTGGCTTCTCTGCTCCTCTCTCATTCCAGCTGTCTTCATCGCTCCTGGAAGCAACAGCATGGGAGTCCCTGTTCCAGGCCATCCTTAGTCCCTGGTCCGGGCCACCCTGGGTCCCTGTTCAGGTACCATTTGTGGGAAAACAGTCTGCAGAGGCTTAAGGATTCCACGTGCACATCAATATGATTGTATGAAATCATTTATTAACAACTTGCACTCACTTATATAGAGAAGCCTTGTTTACACCATCTTATCATGCAGGTGGCTTTGTATTCCAATTACACATTCCATTCTCACCTTCTTTTCACATAATTATTTTCCTCTTCTGTTGCCAATTAAGTTATCTCTTTCCCATTAGCTCATTCTCAGAAAGCCTCTAGCTAGGCCTCAATAACCATTAACCCAATGTGGCCTAAACTGAAGTAAGTCAGGACTGCTCACAACCTGTTTATTTCTGAACTGTTTCCCCAACACCTAACAACATCTTAACATATTCAATTTCAACAAACTCTGAAACTTAATTTTATTACTTCAGTGGTTAAGAAATAGTTTACTTTGCAATAAAGACATATGTTTTTAATTTGCCTTCCTACAAAGAAGGAAGAAATACAAGTGATAAACAATGTTGTATTTGTCCTGTTTTCTTAAACGATATTTGATCAATTAGTACTGTTTTGTGAACAACAGAATAAATCACCTACAGAATGAGAAACATAAGCAATGCAGTTACTGCAATCATACAAAGTTTTGCGTAAAATACATGGATGTTATTCATGCTGCATTACGGCCACTACTGCTTTGATGTAGTTTCAGTGATCCAAGATAGAAAGCTGAGGTAAAAGCTAGACTCTAACAGGTCTGACGGGAGGCTAGGTTATGTCTTTGTGGGAAAGGCTGGAGAGATCAAGACTTTTTCTGCTTCTATTCTGAGCTAGCTAAGGCTCTACCAGCTGTAGTCTGGAGGTTGGACAGATACATTAACAGAACTGCTGCTAAATTTCCTGGTAGTATTACTAAATAGTAAAGTATTAAGATTCTTGCTCTAAATCTGTATGCATTCAATATTCAGAGGTCAGTTCTTCCTCAGTAGGTTGTAGTCAGTCAATAATAAGAAAGTATCAAATGATTTATTATCAAAAGAAATATCACTTGCCATTAAAGTCATTTTTTTGTATTTTATGGAAGGTGTACTTTCATATGAAGAATGAAGCAACAGAAGGCCTTTCTGAAAAAAAGAATTTTAAACAAACAAAGCTAGTAAATCTGTGATAAGGATCTTTGTTCTACAGGCAGCTAGTACCATATGAAAAGCACTGGAAAAATGTGATATTCTTAGTTTTGTGATATTTTTTAAAATATTCCTGCTCCCAGAGTCCTGTGATCATGATTGTACAGAAACTTTTTTCCTTTTTTTTTATTTTTAAATCTTTGTACTCAGAGACCAAAATTATGTCAGAGTGCTTAATGAAAAACACGAAGACTGAAATGACTGTATTAAGAATAAAACTTTTTCTAAAACCAAAACACTTTTGAATACCGACACCCAGCACTGATTTCAGGCAAACCTTGAGACATTCTGAACAAATTGCTTTTGAGTGAAAGAGACACCAAAAATACTAGAAGTATTATAACTATACAAGGAATGGTAATCTTAGAAACCTTTCACTCACACACTTTGAACAATCTTTAGACTTGACAGAAAGTCTCTTTGAGCTCCAGGACTGTACTTGGTAATTTACTATAAAAAACAGTGGTCATTGTTGTTACAGTGGGATGAAGACAATCTGCACCAGAGTCTACCCTACTGCTGTAAATTTATGCCTATTAGGAAAAAAAGAAGCACTAAACTGTCCTTCAGTTCTTGTCTAACTTGAAAAAAGCTTTCCTCATTAATATTCTTTTCTCATACCTTGCCCTGTTTATTCAGGGTGAGGTGGGATCCATGGCTGGAGAAAAGTTTGACCATCTGTCTTGATAATAGCTCTATATTAGTGGCTTGTTGCATTGAAAAAAATTGCCTATTAGTGCCATCATGATACAATATTATGCAAATCCTTCCCCATGGATTAGCTATCCATACTTCCTAGCTATTGAGACCTATGAATACAATTCTTTCCTCATAACAACATCAGGCTTAGCACAATTTTGTTCTGGTCAGTTTTGTAACTCTCCAAGTCTAAGAGAAAAATTAATTAGTGATACAAAGGGCCCTATAGTGGTACAAAGGAATTTTAAAGACATAAACCAAACACTCCTTCCAGAAACTGTCTCTCCACCTCTTCTCTCCTGTGTGATAAACCTCTGCCTTTAAATCTGCAGCAAAGTTTCACTCACTTGGAACAAATTACAAGGATCTTCCCTTAAAACATGACAAAATCCAGAGCTTTCCATGAGTAAAATAATGTGTTTCTACACAGAATATTAATTTTACAAAATGCTTTTAAAGACTCATTAGAATTACTATAAATTTGCTTTTTACAGAAAAATATTTTAACTCTACTTTACACAGAAGAAAGAAAAGAGACAATTTGTCACACTGAATAAGCCTATTTTAAGCAATCAACTATAGATGCAATTTTCTGAAAGTGTTCAGCCAGATTGGCGTAAATTCAATCTCATTCAAAATTTCCATGCAGGTTGATAAAAAGGCTATAGCTTAGTGCTTTAGAAAATTTTCAGAATAACAGCACTGGACTGCAGTGTTGTCTTGTGTTTTTTAGCTCATACTGGTTGAGAGCTATGTGCTTGGTATATGTAAAATCACATTTAGCAATTCTAAGGACTTCTTTGTAATTTTAAACTCGAAGTTAAAAAGTTAAAGTGAGTCATTAAGGGCATTGTCCAAATGCCCCTTAAACACTGACAGGATTGGAGGCAACATTCAACTTTCTAGGAAGACTGTTGCAGGGTTTAACCCTCCTCTCAGTAAAGAAATACTTCCTAAGGTCCAGTCTGAACCTCCCCTGGTGCAGTTTGGAACCATTCCCAGGTGTCCTGTCTTTTCTAATTTAAAAATTCAGTAGAACTAAGACACAGCTTCCTGGAGGCCATCGTATTCTACAAAAGATTTATTCCATTCCTTCTCAGTCTTATACTGTCACATAGCAGTGCTTTTATATTTGTAGGAGGGTTAATTAATGTATTCAATGAATATATACTCACCAACATATTAACTGCAAATTGCATTATTAGACACTCAACCATGTGTTCTTTGATCCTAGATAAAATTTGGAGATTATTTCTACCCTGATTTGATTACATTGTGCAACATGTTCTTTCATTATACAGACATACTGAGTTATCATCTATCAGCTGACAATATACTACTGTGACTGACAAGACTGACAGCCAAATAGACTTGCATAAAGAAAGACCAAAGTGAGAATTGACTCCAGAAAGAAGTTGGGTTTTTTTTTCCTGATATACTTTCTAACATACAGGGTGAAGATTAAAAATTCTGAATAACTTTTTTCATTTTCAGTTTCACACTAACCAGACTCAAAACTGCTGCTTCAAGGAAGTAAGAAAAGGACAATTTGCCAGTTATTAGGTGGCTCCATGTGGGCACTGAGGTTGATGTTTTAGTCAGATAGATGAAACAGAAATTACAGAATCACAGAATCATCCAGGTTGGAAAGGACCTCTGCAACCATCAAGTCCAACCCTTAATCCACCACCACTGTGGTTACCAGACCACAGTGAGTGCCACATCAGTCTTTTCTTAAAACCTCCAGGGATGGAGAATCCACCACCTCCCTGGACAGCCCATTCCAATGCCTGATCACCTTTTCTGTAAATGATTTCTTCCTAATATCTAAACAAAACCTCCCTTGGCAGAGCTGGTAGTTACTCGTAGCAGAGTAACTGGTAGCTACTTAGGAGAAGAGACCAACCCCCCTGGCTACACCCTCCATTCAGGGAGTTGTAGAGAGCGAGGAGGTCTCCCCTGAGCCTCCTCCAGACTGAACAGCCCCAGCTCCCTCAGTCCTTCCTCACAGGACTTGTGCTGAATCCCTTCACAGCCTCCTTGCTCTTCTCTGGACCCGCTCCAGCACCTCAATCTCCTTCCTGAACTGAGGGGCCCAGAACTGGACACAGGACTCAAGCTGTGGCCTCACCAGTGCTGAGTACAGGGGCAGAATCACTTCCCTGGACCTGTTGGCCACGCTGTTCCTGATCCAGGCCAAGATGCCATTGGCCTTCTTGGCCACCTGGGCACACTGCTGGCTCATGTTCAGCTTCCTGTCAATCCAGACTCCCAGGTCCCTTTCTGCCTGGCTGCTCTCCAGCCACTCTGTGCCCAGCCTGGAGCTCCCCATGGGGTTGTTGTGGCCAAAGTGCAGAACCTGGCACTTGGCCTTGTTGAACCTCGTCCCATTGGAATCAGCCCAACTCTCCAGTCTGTCCAGGTCCCTCTGCAGAGCCCTCCTGCCTTCCAACTCCCCCCCAGCTTAGTGTAGTCTGTGGATTTGCTAATTGTGATCTCAATTCCCTTATCTAAATCATCAATGAGGATATTAAACAGAACTGGGCCCAGCACTGATCCCTGGGAGACACCACTGGTGAGCGGCCGCCAATTGGATCACCACTGTTCAGCACTGCTCTCTGGGGGCCTCCAGCAGTTCCTAACCCAGCACGGAGTGCTCCCTGTCTGACCCCTGGGCTGACAGCTTTTTAGGAGGATGCTATGGGAGACAGTGTCAAAGGCTTTGACTTTTGTCAAAGTCCAGGCAGACTCCATCCACAGCCTTCCCCTCATCCCCCAGACGGGTCACCTGATCATAAAAGGAGACCAGGTTGGTCAGACAGGACCTGCCCTTTCTAAACCCGTGCTGGCTGGGTCTGTTCCCCTGTCCCTCCTGTAGGTGCTGTGTGATTGCACGGAGGATGATTTGTTCCATAACCCTGCCAGGCACTGAGGTCAGGCTGACAGGCCTGGAGTTTCCTGGCTTCTCCTTCTGGCCCTTTTTGTGGATTGGTGTGACATTCGCCAACTTCCAATCATCTGGGATGTCCCCAGTGAGCCAGGACTGTTGGTAAATGATGGAGAGCAGCTTGGTGAGTTCTTCTGTCAGCTCCATCACGCTGGGGCGGATCCCATCTGGTCCCATAGATTTGTGAGGATCCAAGTTGCTCAGCAGGTCACTAGCTGTTCCCTCCAGTATTACAGGGGAGCTACTCAGCTTCCTATTTCTCTCTACAAGCCCCAGAAGCCAGATGTCCTCAGCTGTCTTACTGTTGAAAACTGAGGTAAAGAAAGTGTTAAATACTTCAGCATTTTCCTCATGCTTGGTAATTATGTTTCCCCCCATGTCCAACAAAAAATGGAGGTTTTCCCTGCTCCTACTTTTGCCATTCATGCATCTGTAGAAAGACTTTTTGAAATCCTTAATGGAAGTGGCAAGATTGAGTTCAGAATTGTTAATTTTGCCATATCTCACTGATGCTAATAGCATGGCTAGGGACTGGAAATAGTCCTTTTCAAACATCTGTTATCACTAACACTATCAATTTTACAAGACAACAGATCTCACTACTTAAGCCTGGAAATTCTATTCAGATCTAGAAACACTGAACTGTGCTTTCGGTTTCAAAGTACAGAGGAAAAGAGGAAACAAATGAATATTTGGAACATATGATTTTTGTCTTATTTTCCCCCTTTCAATCTACAGTATGGTAAAAATGTGGTCTGTATGACAAAAAAATTTTGATTAAGAATGGATGTACTACTATCCATTGTTTGTCATAACATTTTCTTTGATCCCAAGTTACTGGATGCTGTAGGAAGCTACATTACTTCAAATGCAGAAAAATCAAACTTCTCTTCTAAACCTGCATAGGAATTTCTGAGTACATCAGATACTCAGTCTTAAATACAGCAAATGAGGACAGCTCCATAGGACAGCTCTAGGTGAGGACAGACTGACACAAAAGCAGTGGCAATGATTAATAGGATCTGAAATCTGAAAGGAAGGAGGCTCAGTTCTGAATTCAGTGAAGCTCTAACTTCCCTAAAGACAGGATTGAAATTGTAATTTATTCCTACTGACATTCATCAACATTTATTTGTTGTATAATGCATTTTTTTTAATTTATATGTTTCTATGGGTTTCTAAGTACTTCTGAAGAAAAATTGTGTTGTTGGGTTTCTTTTTTTGTTTTGGAGCTAGTCCTTTCCCAAAGCAGATATATCAGGAACAAAAACAACTCAAGTATTCCCAGAAAAATGACACAAACAAAGGACTCATCACCAGACAATATATAGTACAAGTTCAAGTGGTTCCAGCATGGATGATTCATAATAAAGTATGACATGTATTTGACAATGTAATACAAAGAAATATGAGATTCAATTAATAACTAGTTAATATTTTTAAATCCCAAATTTAAACAAAATTCCCTAAATTTAGTCACTTTATAAATTCATGCATGATCTTAATCTCACAGCACAATTTAACTGATCTTGGAGCAAAATTACTAACCACAAAAGTGTATCTCTTCTCTTCTCGTGAATCTTTTATTAGACTTAGCATATGCTTATCTAAAATAGAAAAAACAGAATGTCAGAGTCAATGTGTATTTTTTGGAATATGCTGTGAATTAACAAGTGTTTGGAAAGATTGCTGAAAGCACCCTGTTATAAATTCCAATAATGTTTAGCAGAAAAGCATATAGCAACAAATCCATTATATATATATATACACATATATATACACAGACATTAACATATGTAAGTCACTCCTTTAGAAGACAAAAAAAAAAAAAAAAAAGAGAAAAAATACACAGGTTAAAACATGAAGTTGTAAGTTCTGTTTTTATAAAGGACAATTTAGTTTAAATCATACCAAATAGGAAGATCTATCTTCTCTTCTGACTATTACTTCATGGATATATATGGATCCATATAGTATGATAAATGCTAGGGAAGTTTGAACTGACTGAAGTGTCAGTCAGGGAAGTGGTATGGTTCATGAGGCATCAGTGACAACAAATGAAGCCTGAGTCCTGACTGAGTCTACAGATACATCAACAGCAAAAGAAGGGGCAAGGAAAACATCCATTCTTTACTGGACACAGGTGGGAATATAGCTGTCAAAGATGAAGAAAAGGCTGAGGTATTTAACACCTTCTTTACCTCAGTTTTCCACAGAAAGACAGGTTACCCTGAGGACAGATGGCTTCTGGAACTTACAGAAGGTGACAAGAATCTAAACAGCCCCCCTGAAATCCTGAAGGACACAGTCAGTGACCTACTGAGATGCTTGGATCTCCACAAGTCTATGGGACCAGATGGGATCCACCCAAGGGTGATGAGAGAGCTGGCAGAAGAGCTTGCCAAGCCTCTCTCCATCATTTACCAACAGTCCTGGCTCACTGGGGACATCCCAGATGATTGGAAGTTGGCGAATGTCACGCCAATCCACAAAAAGGGCCGGAAGGAGAAGCCAGGAAACTCCAGGCCTGTCAGCCTGACCTCAGTGCCTGGCAGGGTCATGGAACAAATCATCCTCTGTGCAATCACACAGCACCTACAGGAGGGACAGGGGAACAGACCCAGCCAGCACGGGTTTAGAAAGGGCAGGTCCTGTCTGACCAACCTGATCTCCTTTTATGATCTCCACCATCTCCCACAGCATCCTCCTAAAAAGCTGTCAGCCCAGGGGTAAGACAGGGAGCACTCCGTGCTGGGTTAGGAACTGCTGGAGGCCCCCAGAGAGCGGTGCTGAACAGTGGTGATCCAATTGGCGGCCGCTCACCAGTGGTGTCCCCCAGGGATCAGTGTTGGGCCCAGTTCTGTTTAATATCCTCATTGATGATTTAGATAAGGGAATTGAGATCACAATTAGCAAATCCACAGACTACACTAAGCTGGGGGGGAGTGTGGATCAGCTGGAAGGCAGGAGGGCTCTGCAGAGGGACCTGGACAGACTGGAGAGTTGGGCTGATTCCAATGGGATGAGGTTCAACAAGGTCAATTGCCGGGTCCTGCACTTTGGCCACAACAACCCCATGGGGAGCTCCAGGCTGGGCACAGAGTGGCTGAGAGCAGCCTGGCAGAAAGGGACCTGGGAGTCTGGATTGACAGGAAGCTGAACATGAGCCAGCAGTGTGCCCAGGTGGCCAAGAAGGCCAATGGCATCTTGGCCTGGATCAGGAACAGCGTGGCCAGCAGGTCCAGGGAAGTGATTCTGCCCCTGTACTCAGTGCTGGTGAGGCCACAGCTTGAGTCCTGTGTCCAGTTCTGGGCCCCTCAGTTCAGGAAGGATATTGAGGTCCTGGAGCGGGTCCAAAGGAGGGCAACTAGACTGGTGAAGGGACTCGAGCACAGACCCTATGAGAAGAGGCTGAGGGAGCTGGGGCTGTTCAGCCTGAAGAAGAGGCAGCTCAGGGGAGACCTCATCGCTCTCTACAACTCCCTGAAAGGAGGTTGTAGCCGGGTGGGGGTTGGTCTCTTTTCCCAGGCAACTTTCAATAAGACAAGAGGGCATGGTCTTAAGTTGTGCCAGGGGAAGTTTAGGTTAGATATTAGAAAGAATTTCTTTACGGAGAGGGTGATCAGGCATTGGATTGGGCTGCCCAGTGAAGTAGTGGATTCTCCGTCCCTAGAGATATTTAAAAAGAGACTGGATGTGGCACTCAGTGCCAGGGTCTGGTTACTGCACCGGTAGTGGATCAAGGGTTGGACTTGATGATCTCTGAGGTCCCTTCCAACCCAGCCAATTCTATGATTCTATGATTATCTAAGACCATTCTTAAGCCATGATGGTGGCTCAATAAAAACTCAGCTTAAAAAGTTCAGGACTGTTTTGGGGTTTGTTTGTTTATATTTTAATGCAGTAACCAATGTAACAGAAAGCTGAAGACTAAAGCAGGAAAAACTTCTGCAGGGTGCACTTTTTTCTTTCTTAGTGCTCAATACAACAAATATACTTAGGAGTTTAAACATGATTCATTTTCCTGTTTGTATTCCTTCTGATTCTTAAAGTTCCTTTATGCATTAACAAACTATTTATCTCTATATTACAATTTAATAGGTAAGCTGAATACTTCACAGGTGAAGTGTCCGGAATACAGAATAGATTGAGTGAACTGTCCATGTTTAGTGGCACAGAATATTGAATCCAAGACCACTTTTAACTTGCCTCTTCCCTTTCAAATCTCTCTCTTGCTGAGGAAGTGAGTGAACTCTTACTACGTGGTTCATTTGCTCCTAAGCAATAAGAACTGATGTATCACGGCATTATTCTCCCTCCAAAATAAAAAATGTAATTGCAACACAATGCCTGATAGCAGAACAAGGATACCTCCCAATATTACACTTAGAACGAGAGATGTGTAATGAGAATTTCACTATATTATACAACAAATTGACATAAGGCTAAGGGATGAATTTTAAGATACAGTTAAAAATATGGGTAACTTTTGCTGTAAGGTATCTCTGCATTTTTTAATGCAACTGACCATACAGAATAAACTCATAAATTAGGTCCTTGTCATTAGCAAACAACAGCACAGAAAATATCCACTCTACTTTAATACATAAAAATCTATTTTTAGTATATAAAAATTATTCAGAAGAAGAATCTCTTAAAACTCTTGCTTCTGAGACTTCTCTGTTCAGCTCCAGTGCAGCATCTCAGGTTTTCAGCTCTGGAGAAATTTCTTCTGTTCAATCTTAGTATCTACTATCCAAGCTGGCAACCAACACATATGACAACCCAGCATTTGTCAGTTTGCATACCATTGGTTGGATCCTGCAGCTGTGACTGTATACCACATGCCCCTGCACTAAGGAAGAAAAGCTGTGGACTACACACAACTTGAACCTGATCAACTTCTTTCTGCTTATAGCAGTTCATCCGTTCATTCATCCACACTACCATATTTTCATCAGGGCAAAGTTCTGAAGAACGGGAAGCAGTGTGGGCACTGTGGCAAATCCAGAGCAATAATATAACTGAGATTCAGATGTTTTCTATGCAACAGTGTGTATCGTGGGCAATAGGAAGTGGTGGTCTGAAACTAATCTAATTGTGTATTGTATGGTGTTCAAAAAACCTGCCAAATGCTCTCAGAAGTCAATCTATAAATTATGTTATCATAAGTAAGGTCATTTGAACTAAACAGTCAATATGTAGTTGAAGACATAAGATAAGGCTTTATTTCTAGAACATAAATAAATTCAGGCCAAAATTCTCATTCTTCATTTTTAATATGAGCTGTGATTGTAGCTAATAACTATGTGGACATTCGTACACATTTTTCCCTTAGTTATCCTAAATTACTTATTAATACTTAATGTCTATTATCCACTTTTTGTGAAAGCATCACATTCATACACTATTGTAATTTCTCTATTAAAATCCAGGAACTGCCAACTATCTCTTGAGGTGTTCCAGTCCTGTGTGGTGTGGAACACTTGATCTAGCAAAATATTTACACACTATTTTAAACACGGTGTTTAGAGAGTCCTCCATTAGTAGAATTAGTCAAGTGCATAAAGGTAAAATAAACCCTAACTTCATTACTGGTTTCTAAAATTATTTGTGATGGTTGGGTTGGAGTCATATCATCTCTATGAAATTTTGATTCCCAGAATCGTTTTGTAATTGAAAAAAAATTACAAGAAAGACTGGTATGAAGTAATTTATATTTCTAAAATCAGCATTAATAAATTCATCCTGGATTTCAGTACTTATTCAAATGCCAAGTGAAGATCAAGGACAACCTTTCTTCAAATGTAAGCCATAGGTATCAGAAAAGAGTTACATTGGGAAAAATTTTTAATAACTGGGTTTAGAGGCCCTCTGTACCTGAAATTAATTCCAGTGTAAGAACTGTGATGAAGTACTTTAACTGTGATCTCAGAATCAAGGGCTTAAATCAGAAAGATTGACTAGAATCTTTCCCTACTGCAAAGCTACACAGACAATGGTGACACCATGTCACTATTCTGATGGAGAATCCAGGTGCCAAGAACACAGTCCTCAGTTATCTTGCATGGCTTGGGCTTTATGTGCTCACCTTACATGTTGCATGACACGTAAATCTTCCCCTTCCTGCCTAGGCTAAGGGTCCATCTTATTAGATGTAAATGTATTTGGAAACCAGAAACTAGGAATCCATGTATATAAAACTCCAAGGAACTTCCCTTAGAAGCAGCTTTTCTGCTTACAGTATCAAATTCAGCACACAACTATGCAGCTAACGTCACTTCTCATTTCTAATGAAAACCACAATTCTGTGGTGACTATGGTGTCAGTAATCATTTTTATATAGCAGCCTCACAGTTACAGCTCTTATCTAGGACACAGAAAAAAAATGGCTCAATTCCCCACTCAGTCCAAGGACTGAAGACTGTTACCCCCTTTTCAGGAGAGTCTTGCATTGCTCCTTCAGTGAGGCAGGTAGACTTAGAAGGAGAAGACTCCAGAGTCTGCAGGTTGGACTTTGTCCATGCAGATGGGAGCAGCAACTCTGACTCCTGGTGGCAGTAGGTATAGAATTCTCCCATCCTGGGTGAATTCTTTAACCAACACCGCAACTTCCAATAGAATAAGAATAAACTGTTTTCTCAACTTACAGGGTTGAGATTACAGAAGCCATTTAAATCCAGCAGATGTTTTCATGCATTTTACTGAGTGGAGGAATTCCTTAGCTAGACTTTGTTGACAGTTATTTTAAAAAAAACCTAATTCACACCAGGTACAATCTGGGTAGTCCTACATGTATGTGATTTCTTCATTGGGAATCAGGTCTCTAGAAAAAGTTTTGGCACATCTAAATCACTTTATGGATTTGTGTTTTAATTAGTAGCAAAAGGACTGTGTAAAATCCCCAGTTTTACTAGCATTGTGGACCAAAAAATGGGCTCTGAACTTAGAAGACAGATTTAAGTGTTCCTTTTTAATATTGTTGACAGGTGTCCCAGACTTGATCAGTAGCAGCCTTTCTTGAGGTAAATACGGAACTGTTACTTGAATGTTTTAACTCATATTTTTCTGTCATTCAGTAGGCCTTTCTATTCTGTGTTATATTTTCTTGGATTCAGATGATTTTTTAAACACAAACCCCATGAACCACTTTTCTCATTTAATGTTCTTATTTCAGAACTTCCAAGCCTAGAGCCTATAAAGCTACATGTTCAAAATTCTCAAAAGTAAATGCTCAAAATTATAGTTCCCGGAAATTTCTAGCATAAACCACCAAGCATGTATATCCAAAGCAAAATGTAGAGGAGGTAGACTTTTAGGTTTAAATAGTTTTTTTATTATCTCGTGTTAGACTTTCTGACCTAGGGCGGATATTTACTTCATTAACGCACCAAGTATTGGGATGAAAGTTTATGCTAAGCTAAAGAGGACCAGAAGTCCTTGCTTTGTGGAGATTAGAAATCAGCTAAAATAAAGAAGGCCGCTTCATGGATTACTTTATTCTTCATATATAAAAATGATCTTAAGATGACTATTATGACTCATTTAGTTGAAAACTTTATTTGTAAATTCTTATAAATAGGTGTTTTTTCACACTGTGTACTTAGGAAGAAAACTATAAGAAAAGAAAATATAGTAATCTATTTCGTTTATCATGTGTCTTTTTCTTCCAAATCCTTATAAGAGATAATTGCACTTCAAAACTACAGAATGAGTAAATAAAAAGAAAAAGAAAAAGAAAAGGAAAAAGAAAAAGAGAAAAAAAAGAAAAAAGAACAAGAAAAAGAAAAAGAAAAAAAAGCACCTTTGTATTAATTTCTCTGCATTCTGAACTCACCTATAAAGTGTTAAAGAGTTTTCTTAATATGAGGAGGTTTAGGTTAAAACAATAATTTTTTAGGACAGAAGTATTCCTGGATTTGTGCCAATATTTTTTTCAGTTAGCAGAGTAAAATATGGATTTCTTCATACTGCAATATATAAAAACATAGTTCCCTACTAAGGGAGAGGGAACATTTTAGATATCCTCCACTAAATGTCAGTAAGTCAATATTTGCAACCTTTTTTTTTTTTGATAAGCAATTAGCATTATACTTCAGTGTGGAAAATAGCCCTCTTCTCCATATCTGTCCATGTGTCAAGGAGGGTAACAATTAAATACATTTCTATTGCTTTTCTCAGTGTTAAGAAACCCAAATGCAGCTCTTGTCAGTTTTGTGGGTTTGCAAACTAAGGATAACAAAAAATGTCAACTGAATTCTGAGACCTTCATTCTTGGGTATCAGAAGTTGTTTCAGGATCTGCTGCTTCTTATTCAATTCAATCAACTCAAAGGACATGAATAATTAGTTTAACTTTTCTTCCTGCCAGAACAAGCAACTATTTTCTGTAAACTCATTGTTCACAGATACATTATATCCCAGCAGAATTACTCTGTGTTTTTTAATGTTGAATCTGGAGCTCTAACAGTTCACAGTGGAGTCAGTCATCTGCACATGGAAAACTAGTATTCAACTCTGTACTATATTCATATATTAATTAAAAGATTAGGACCTTCCACTGTTGTTAACTACTGAGGAGCAGATTTGGAGCACTAGTGAAAATAACTATTCACAAACAAATTAATCTGATTGGAGAGCAGTTGTTTCTCTTCTCTTTTTCTGCCTTTTTCCCACAGGTGTTCTTAACCTATTTTTCTTGGGAAAGAAATGTTGCTGCTATGAAAAAGATGCAGTATCACAGTTGAGGAAAGCATACTCATATGCTCATACTATGGCACTGCTTGCTCAGATAGCTTTCTTTCTTCAGTCATGTACAAAATTAGTATGTAAAAAGGCAGATTAACAGCATCTGTATCCCTTGGGGTTATCTAAAAGCCATGCAGACATGACATTTAGGGACACAATAGAGTGGTGGACTTGGCATTGTTAATTTAACAGTTGGATTTGATGATCTCAAGGGTCTTTTCAAGATTAAATATTTTTAGGATTCTGTGATACAGAAGCCAGTACCACAGGGACAGTTATTTAAGAATTAAAATCCAGCAGTGACGCCTTACGGGATTATGTTTGCTAAACAGAGAGGAGGTCACTGTGAAAATACCTAAGCTGTTTAAAAGCAGAAAGCATCAACAAATGAGATTTCATGTAGTCTACAGCATGTTTTGGCTACTAGTGAATCAGGAATACCAATTTCAATATGTATCCAGAATGTTTTACACTTATTTATGAATGGGCCTTGAGAAGAATATGTTTCTGGGTCTGAAAACCAGATACAAACTGTACCTTTGAAAGGTATCACTGTTTTGCATTGCAAATGTTCTGGGGAACATTCAGTATGTGAAGCAAGTACTGGGAATTTGCCTTCCCCAGATAAACCCTTTTTGCAGAGTTATCAGCAAGAAATGCTTTGAATCAAAGTTTACCAGCATAAACAAACC
Organism: Calypte anna; assembly: GCF_003957555.1. Classification (NCBI taxonomy): domain Eukaryota; kingdom Metazoa; phylum Chordata; class Aves; order Apodiformes; family Trochilidae; genus Calypte; species Calypte anna. Next base: position 20,039,654 of record NC_044274.1, on the reverse strand, counting down.
AGGATGAACAACTTCTCCTTGATTTAAAGATTTAAAGCATTTTGCATTTACTACTAGAAGTCAAAATATTTTTAAATGTCACAAAAGGGAAAAATACCAGACATCCACAAAAATAATGATAATACAAAAACCCAAACAAACAACCCCAAACAAACAAACAAAAAACCCCACAACCAACGCAAAAAATGACATCTAGAGTAAAAGAATAAGGTAAGGAAGATGTGTATTTTGAATGCAAAGAATCACTTGTACAGTGGAAAAAAAAAAGAAAAGGAAGAGAAAATCCATTGTTCATTGCTTTCAAATAAACTGAAAACCATCCAGGTAGAATCAATACAAGCAGTTCTTCTAATTTTAATGATTATTTTTTCAATAAAGTACTGGTCACTGCTGAAATCAGAGATTTAGAATATAGCTTTAACTGCACTGATTACTGCTTGCTTTACATATACTGTCATACAACAGTTATCTGATACTTGGGACTAGCTTGGAAAATACTTCATACACAAAAATATTTTAGTTGTAAGGCTTAAATAATGGTATATTCATCTACACAAGCCAATACAGCAGACAACATGAATACCTTTAAATATCAAAACCTGAAATAAGTCTTCAGATAAACTGTGTAAAACAAGGAAGAAAAAGAAGTAAACGGAGTCTTAGCAGAGAAGCAGCCCCTCAGCAGGTGGTTTAATCTTTCCCTTCTACTGCCTCCACACTTAGAAAACTTGCACTTCTGTTGAATCACAAGCTTTTGGAGTATTTAGGTCTTTTTTTTTTTTTTTTTTTTTTTTTTTTATCTCTTGCCATCATCCATTTTTAGAGAAAAACACATAACCAATGAATGCTATAAAGCATGTAAATCTCATTATAATACGTGGTGCAGAATCACTTTCCACAAAAATGTTTCTGAAATGTGTAAAATACACTTAATAAGGATGAAACAAATTTGGATTTACTTGAAGATGGTGATTTAAATGAAGATGGAAAAAGCTAGTCCATATCCACCTCTTGTGGCAGTACATGCCACAAGTTTTCTCAGGACAGCCTTCAACTAAATAAAATGAATCTTTGGATGCTGTATTATCCATAAGGGATATATTCAGCATGGTTCAGTGGGCAGCTTGGCAACAAACAGTAAATCTACCACTTAGGAACCCCAAATATTGGTTGGTATTTAGAAGGATTCTTGCAATAATAGTTACAGTTAAAAACATAGCCATAAATTCTGTATTGTTAAAGCCAATTTTTGGTTCATAGTCCACTAATTTTGGTGTGTTCAGAGCACACTTTCCGCCACACCTCTTTTTTGAACATGTTTGGTTTTAATATGAAGATGCACACAACTGTTCTTACTGCTCTCTGCTCCATATAACAATTGCAAGTAGCAGTAGAGAAGCTTCTGCCTCTAACCTGTACTTAAGTTACACAAGCAGGAAAAGGAAATGGTACTAGTGGGATACTATAGTTTTCAGTTACATGAGCCTGACCAGTGAAGGCAGACAAAAGTACTAAACTGCCCCATGAAGCACAGTGATTTAAATACATGCATGAAATGAAACCTTTCAGTAGCTTTTTAATATGACAAATTTACCTTGTCCTTGGTTTGTTAATATAATTTGAGCTGGTGAGCAATTCATTCTTTTAATGAAAACTGTATGGCTTATTCTCAGGTCTAATACTTATGTCTAAAATAAGTAGCCTAATAATTACATCAAAAACTGGCCTTTTAGAAAATCTATCTGAATCTGAAACTGCTTCCAGAAAAAATACACATTGATTGTTTACACTGAAATATTGGCTCTAGTATTCAGAGGTTTTTCAATTATTCAGAGGCAATAATAAAAAAGAAAGATTGCTTTCAACCATATTAGCTGATGTTTTAATTAGCAATGGGCTAGAGCTTATACCTGTGTAGGTCAGGATAGTTCCACAAAAGCCAAAGCCAAAGCCGGAGCCAAAGCCAAAAAAAACCCCAAACAAACAAACAAAACCAGTTCTAAACTGTTAGCTATTTGGATAACTAGTGAGAAATTTGGAAATACCAAGAAAAAATTTCTATAATGGATCCATACCTAAAATGCCTTGAAAACGTCTAGAAAGAGGCCAGGCTGGACAGATTTCATAATTGGGTTGTAACTCCACATCATATATAGCTCTTTGTGGATAATGAATGGATAATGGGTCTATCTGTCCAGATTGATTTGGTTTGGTAAGGATGTCACTGATACCATTTTTTTTTCATGGAACAGATAGTATTTCTCTGACTGGAGCTTAAATTCCTTTGATGGAATAAGCACTGATGCTCAAGTCTCACTGTTTTGTAAGGGATCTGTAAAGCTACAGGGACTTTGGCATGTGACTTTTATGTGACCTATACTAAAAGGGTAATTTTTTTTTTGCATCAGGTGATAAAGTAACTCTTCCTCAGCTGTCAGCAGCTAATCCTTGCATATTGCTAGTCTAAGATCAACAGTGCTATAAATATGTCCTGAGGCACCAGTTCCACTGAACTATTAGTACAGTAAGCTTGTTCCAGTTGCTGCTTTCTTGAACAAAACACACACAAAAATGTGCCTGTCATTCACAGTTCACTCAAGATGTCATCCCATATCCCAGTGACAGACAGGCCTTCTAGTAAAACCAAAGAAAGCTGTGCCTAAAAATTGAGATTATGTTAAAATGCATAGTTGTGACTATATCTGTACTAGGTTCTCTACTTAAAATCTGATAACTGTAAATACTGAAATCTCATGAAAAACAGGATAATGATAGGAGGAGGAACCTAGTGAACTGATTAGTGAAAATGTAGAAGACTTAATCAGATTGTCCCAGAATCCATCCAAGAATATCAAATAGTGTTCTTACTTCTACCTAATCTCTACCATAGTTTGGTGCCACCCTTAAGAAGATATATATAAAGAACAAACCTCATGTTTATCTTTCCATGAACACACCAAACTAAACCACATCATTCATGAAGTCTTAAACAGCAGCAGAGAAAGAAAATACAAAAACTAAGGAAAATATGTTAATGCAAAATTTCTGTTTTCTGAAGTAAATAAATTATTTTCCAGTTTCCTAGTTGGCTTTTTCTTAAATATCAACAGACATGAAAATTTGGGGATTATTTTGCCAGGAAAACAGTTCACTGACTTTTGCTATGCTGTGGGAAATCTTCGGCCATTTACCTAGAAACACTTCATTATTTCAATAGCTTCACATCCTTCTGATACGAAGCTCTCAAAGGTTTAAAACTGATATTAATCCCTATACAAAGAGCTAGCACAAAATTTGTCTTCTGTTCAGCTACATGTAACTTCTACAGAATCTACTGTTTTACTGCAGGATTGACCTCTAGCATGTTCACTATAGCAAAACTCTGAGAGAAATGTTGGTTTGAGTAAACGTTATGTAATTTTTCTGCCAAGCTAAGTACTATTTGCACACTGGATTCCCTATTTTAAAACAACACTAGAGTTTAACTCCAGCATCTCATAAACTGCTTGCAGGTAATTACTTAAAAGCCCATTGTAAAGAAAGGCAAAATTCACATGCAACTGCAATTCTGTAGCTTTTAATAAACTCATTAGAATTCACATAATAAGGGTATATGCCTTCACAGACATTCTGAGAAATTAATGGCAGTTGGTGGAAACAACATCAAAGACTAAGAGAAAAACTGAGGAATGACAGGTTTGCCCTGTAATCCCAGGTAACTGGTTACAATTCTGTGCCTCAGTTGCCTTAACAATGTTGTGGAGAAAACTCCACTCCTTACCTTATTGCCAAAAGCCTGCTTCCAGGAACTAAAAGGATGAACCTCCAAGAGGTTCAGTGATATTTGTCATAACAGTGAAAAAAACATGCTGATTCCATGTTTCATATATGCTAACTTCTCAACAAAACCTCTTCTTATGCAGTGTAGCATGAGTCAGTCATAGAAAGAAATAATAGAGAAAAGTGACAATTTTAGAAAATTTTACCTGGGTAAAGATGCCATGGTATGCTTCTGCTCCTATATATGGTTTATTTTCTCTTATTTCCCCCTACCTAGCTGCTATTCTGACTTTTTCTACCTCTTTTTCTGCAAAAAGCCCTACTCTACATGAACTAGTGATGTGTGTAAAACCAACAGGTTTCTTGAAGCTGTAAGTGCACCTAATTTTATTCATTAACTAGCTAATATTATTCCTTTTCTATCCTTTTTCAAAAAATCATCAGGGTTTTATTATTACACCTCACAAATCACAGTAATTTTTTTATGGCAAGAAGAAAGAAACCATACATTAATATAAAATCAATTATTTCAGATATAACATCACAAATTAGACACTCCAGATATAGACCAAAATATTTTTTCTCCTTTTTCTGAGTATCCTCAGCCATTCTTCTCCTTCACAGAGTACACAGTTGATGCTCTCTTTCTCCATGTTAATTCTCATTACTGTTCTCTATGCTGACTCAGCACTACATAGATCATACGAAATGGGCAGTGTAACCAATCACAGGTAACCTTTTACATAATTAATGAGGGTCTCTAAGTGTCTGGATGTTTAATGACATTTCCAGGTCCCCTGTCATAATTAACTATATGTGTTGCAGCAACACAAATACAGAATGTAATTTGAGAACAGGCAGCTGCCACCAGGAATTAATTATTTTTAGGTAGAAATATATTTAAGCACGATGCATTTCTGGGTGACCTGCCCTACCTTTGGTCCTGCCCTGGCAGACGGGGTTGGACTCAGTGATCTTCAGAAGTCCCTTCCAACCCCTGACATTGTGTGATTCTGTGTGATTCTGTGTGATTCTGTGTGATTCTGTGACTCAAATGAGTTAAGTTGATGAAGTAAAATATGAAGTTGAATGATTACAGATGCAGATGTCTAAGGGTTAGGCTCTATAGACCTGGTCATCAGTCTTTATTTGCCTGAATAGCTTCTTTATTTATAATAGTCTAATCCAAGCGACTAGAAATAACTCACACAGAGGCTACAGGACTGAGATCTAAGACAGAGAACCAGGATTTTCACTTGCAAGTTATTTCAGTTTGGCAAGTACCTGGCAACAGGAGAAAATACAAAGAAAAAGGATACACTTTGTCCTGAACCTTTACTCCTGGAGGGTAGAGGCAAACAATTTATTTTCATGCAAGTAAGCAGCTTACTGGCACAGTATCACAAATCACAAAAAGGAGTTACAACTCTCCCCTTTGAAGAGTCTCAGAAGTAGCATCAAAAATACATGGAAAAATACAAACTGAAAAATGATTAGTATAACATGCAGATTATTTACTTAAGATATGTATATGCCACAAAATCTTGGCTTCCATTCAAGTGAAAGGCCAGGCTTTTAGTAAAAAATACTACGTAAGATTTCTCTTGCAGAACAATATAAGGGACAATTAAATTACAGTCCAGATAATTAACAGTAAGAAGAATGAAGAAGTGTTCTCTGACAAATCTAAAAAAAAATCAGAAAATTAATTGGTGAGCAGAGCTCGCCACTGAATGATTTACATATCTTTTTCCTAACCCATGGTTATGTAACAACAGATTTCTGTTTGCTTCCACAGATAGCAGGAGAAAACAAGGAAATTCTTGCTAGATCATTTTAAGGTTCTCTTTTGATTTCAGGTATTGCTCCAGAGGTCCTTAGCCTGCCTGGCCTATGTTCCATTATAAAAATCTACATGGTCCTTTTCCAAATATGTACCTATACCAATTTCTAGAAGATTTTGGAGAGAGAAGACAACTCAAGTATTTAATTAATTTAATAAATACTCAAGTATTTATTAAAATGACCATTCAAAAATGCTAAAAGGCTTAAGAAATCATGCAGTCTTCTTAACCAGCTCTTTCTGAGGCACTTGCCATTGACTGTAACTAAAGTAATTTTTGCTTATGAAAATTCATGCCCAGAAATGTTTGATATGACAGTGAATTTAAGGAAGTGCAGCCTCTTCCCATGGGAAGGACCCTCATAAATAGCAGCTCTGGATACGGCTAGTGGTGTGCAGAGAATCTTAAATCTATCAACATGCAATAGGTATTGTGACTTGTCTTCTAAGGACTGGAAGATATAGCCTCAATCCAAAACAAATAGTGTAAGTAAAAGCAGCATCAGCAACATTTTTTAGACCAAAAAGCATAGAGACTTGCGTGAAACTCTGTACTAAATAAGGGAGATTATTTTTTTCCATAAAAGGGATGTAATCATCTGTCCACACAGTGGGGTAGAAAGCTTTACTATTTTACCTAAGAATTCTGCCCTCGTTGCCACTCTATTTCACACTTCCTTCCTCAAAAAATTAACAAAGATGGCATATGCATGTCTTCAAGCTCTAAACTTTCCTGACTAGTAATTACTAGTACTCATCTTAATTTTCCTTCTGCAAAATCATTTCCTTCACAAGACAGTAAAATTCAGAATGAGAAAATAGGTACCTGGTTCTAATAAGAAAAAGGGTCTTTATGTTATTAACCACTGTAGTCATCTTCTCAATGGAATACAGCTACAGGAGGCTTCTGCATGTGTAACAGATTTATCAGTTAGTATCTAACTCCTTATAAGCTGTCTGAAGTGCTCTGATGGTCATTAATTTATGGCATAGATTTGCTTGCAAAAAAACTAGAAAAGCCATGACTTAACAAAGAGCAATCTCTCAACCATGGACTGTTCTTCTTTCAAAGGTATCCCTGTGTTTTCCACCTGCTAAAGGTGAGATTCTGCCATCTAAAATCAATAATCTCTTTTAGGCCTAATTCTTTGTCAGTTTATTAGAACATACATTTCCAAAACTGAAATTTTAATGGGGAAATTTTCTTTTACAGAGGAATTTTAGCACAGAATAATTCACCTTCTCAAAATAGCTATTTCTGACCATCAGGTATATATCCAGGATAGACTAGTACACTAGAGCAGATTTCACTTCTACATTAACTCCCATTTTCCAGTACAAAACCTATATCTACACCTTAATAGGTTTGTAAATGCAGCTCTTTTCACTTTGGTGAAAAAACACTAATATGTATCACCTGGCAATCTGTTCTTAAGTGTAACTGTCACTTACTACCCCAGAGCAGATAAAATAAGAGGATGCTATTGTATAAATTTCAGAAAGCCATCTTCTTTGTAACTGCTCAGGAGCAAACATCACCAGGTTTGAAAGTTCTGTCAACAAATGAAACAGATTTAGAAATCTGAATGGAAATCTCAACAGGATAGGTCCAGAAAACATCAATTAATTAGCAGCGTGAGAGGAGATGTTTTGATGAGTCAGAGCTTGACTTCCATAGACTATAGCTGTTGACTTAGTCCAGGCAGTCACAGGACTTGGTAAGTTAGAATTGCTAAATCAGACGTACAGTTTACTCGGGTCTGGATGAAGGACTGTCAATCAGTTAAATTAAGACTGTGAAAGATCGAGACCTTCAAGCTGTTAAATTTACTTCTTTCCTTTCTAGTTTATTCAAAGCCAGACTACAAAATCCCTTCCAGAAACTGAAAACAGAGCCAATTTATCTCCAAAATTCTAGAACTCTGGCAGCCCTGGCGATACAATTTGGGTTATCAGGAAGTAATCAGTTGACAGTAACTCAACATTGGTTCTTTCAGACTTGGAAGACACTTGTCATAGAAAAGGATTTGTTCTGTTATTAAAAGTTACATGTGAAAAAAAAACAAAAACCCAACAACAATAAAAGAAACCAAATACCAATACAACAACAACAAAAACCTATGAAAAAGTCAACTTCATTTAAAATCTATTTAATACTCCAATGACAAAATCCACACATCATTTAGAAAAAAAATCCTACATTACCTAGGCTTGGAATTATATATAACGACACAATTCAATGGAAGATATACCAATGGACATTTTAAGTGGGTGGCCCTACACATTTTTTTAAATTGCTAAAGTAAAAGAAATTTACAGAATTTAAAATTCATTCATTGTAGGCCATGCTTATGAATGCACTAAACAAGACATCCCTGTGTCACTGCACTGTTCTCTGTGGATTTAACTACACACTTCCAAAAGTCTCACAGAAGACTTCCAGTCACTTTGGTCAGTCAAATACAGTTACTTTGTGTCACTGTTTTGTGTTTCAGACCCTTTATTATGTCACTGTGTGGTGGCAGCTTCACCTGGCATAGTGATAGCACTAAGACAAAAGATGTCTTAGAGTCACATGTGTTTATCATTGTCAACAGAGACATCCTCTAACATCCTCCTAGAACATGTTAAAAACCCAATAATATTCTTTCCCAAGTATAAGCCAGTCTTCCCTGAAAACCTTTTCACATTCTTATAAATAAGAGTATTTATTTATTTTCTTTTAAACACAAAGAAAACAAAATTAACAAAATTCTATTCAGCTTCCTTGATGGCAACATCAAATGGAAAATATAAAAGAATTAAGTCCCAGGGGCTGTGTTTTTTTCAGAATGAACTCTATGCAAAGGAAGAATAAAAAAGTCAGGTAGGTGAGTGATAGTGTTCCTATCTTTGCAGTGGAAAAACAGGGCTTTTTAAATGCTTAGGGAAAGTCATAACAGCAAGGTGGACATAGATGACAGCTTTGTTTGGTATCCCCCCAATCTCCAACCACCTGCAACCCTGTGATTTCCTGAGCTAGTGTTTTCCATGTTTATAAATACCAAGTGAGTATTTCTTGTAAGAAATTGACCAGACTTCTCTTAACTCATGTAAACTTTTAGCAATGTCCTTTAGAGAGAACTTCCATTGCTTATCTACATGTATGGGACTGATACAATGTAAAAAAGGTTCCAGGTTTTCTTATTTCTGTCCCTTTAAACACACAGGCTCAGTCCTCTCAGATAGATCAGCTCTTATAATAGCCAGTTTACAACAGGACATTTTCACAGGCAGTCTTAGACTTTCAAATAGAGCAAGAAGCATTCATGATTTTAACTATAAATATATTTTGATTTAATCCCCAGAGATGATCTCCAATTAAGGGCATAATACAGATGCCATCATCTATCATTGTTTCTTCCGTTCAGCTTTTGAGACTCCTGTTCCTCTATGATCATAATGGCATTCATTATCTTCAGAGTACAGGCATTTCTCCTGCACTCCCTGACTTTTCTACAAGGTCTTTTTATCCTTCAGGCTCTTAATTACTGTGTTGCTTAAGGTCTGACATTAATTTTCACAGGAATCCTTGTATATGCTTCAATCACATAATTTTTTTCTCTCTTCCCCCTAATCAGAATAATACTGCTTTTCTCAGCATCTCCATTTCCCAGCCAATGTCACTATAAACCCTCTTGCCATTATATGATCTTTTAAATTCCTTTCTGCCTTGATAGATTATGTGCTACCTGCACCATTGCAAACAGATATATCCACAACTGGCTACCATCCAGTGGATTTCTTTGTCTACCAGGCTCATCCTACCCAATGAATACCATGATTTCCTTTTGAGTGCCCTTTAGTCATGATTGTGCTATAGTTCTTCCTATCTGCCACCAGCTCTGTCTTAAGGCATGCAGTGAGGGAATCACACTATTCTGAAACTCTAATTTCAGTAGGAAGGAGAGTGATGTAAAAAAAAAAAAGATTTCTTAACACCAGTATGCATGGGTTTTTTGAAAGGAACTTGGATGAAATAAGAATGATAGTGGCTCAAGGACTTGAGTTACTCTGAGTAAGACCACTGTCATATTCAAAATATCACAAAAAGCATTAATTTTCACTGTATGCTTTAGGACAGAGTAACTGGGAACACTCACTACAGTGCATGTGCCTCCTGTCAGGCCAATTACACACAGGTTTGCTATGCAATTTATGAATACAGACCATCACCATATCCTGTTCATTTGCTACAGGCTTGTCTAACGGTGCATTGATGTTATGTAAACAACAGGCTTTGCCTATACATTTTTCACATCCAAACTTCTCCTCAGTGGAGAATTGTGTGTTTTGGATAAAATTAAGTATATTTATTAAAAAAAAACAAAAAACCCCACAACAAAAAAACCCTACCAAACTGAAATGCACTAATTTTGCCTTTGGTTTTTGGAGTTAAAAAGTTATATTTTTCACTTCCTTCTGTTTTCTTTAGTACAACTACACATTACGTGTTCACCTCCTCTACACATTATATATATTTTCTGCACATTTCTTTAGTTTGAGTTCCTTTTTCCCTATGAAGTATCTCCAATTTAATTCACATAACATATACAAGAGCTGTATCAACTGTTTTCATTGGATAGTTTGTAGGAATATTTTCTTTTTCTCACATACTCAGATTGCACCATTCTTCAGTGGTTGCTAACTGAACAGCTTCTAGTATATAAAAAAATTACTAGTGTTGTTCCCAAGGTACCCAATTTGATACTTTTTAATTACATTCCAGTTCTGTCAGTTGACACTTAAAAGGCATTCATTTTTTTCTGTATTAAACACTGATCATCTTCTGCATGGACAACACTTTCCAATTTCCCATCATTAACAAGCTTCAGTAGCATATACCTACAACATATTAAGTTTACTGTTTGAGCCCTATAACTTTTCCACAATTCATTCTGAGTCTGATGTTCTCTCTTTTCAAAGCAGCTTGTCAGTAGTTCCTCACCCACATGTCATTAATAAATTCCAAATTCCTTTTGTTCGTACTATTAAATAAACTTATATATAGATCCAGTCAGCCGGGATACTACAACACTACAATCCTCTTACATTTCTAATTCACTGCTAATGTAGGTGAAGCTGTCTCATGTGATCAAATCCTTGAAAGTTTAGGAACTTGATCAAAAACCCCCAGATTTCTCCAAAGAAATCACAGTTAAAGAAATTGCACATATAATTTTTAAGAAGTCTCCTATGACAACTAGAATTTTAACATCTTTTGGAGAATAGGTCTAAATAAGCAGTCCCAGAAGATTTCTGGGCACTGTAGAAAAGATAAGTCCTAATAATACATGAATATATAATTATAAAATATTACCCCTGGAGTATTTTTCTAGCATATCACACCCTAGAATGATTTCTTAAGCTTTATAAATAGAGATCTTGACAAATCAAACCATAGGAAGGAAAACCAGAAACACCTAGGAGAGACTACTTCATTCTTTTCTGCAGAGCTCAATTTATTTCCAAATAAAATAAATCAAAGTCAATAGTATCCAACCTATATGGGGCAAAAATATCCACCAGGTATTGTTCTTAATGTAAGAACACAAGACCTCATTTCTTGTGACAGACTTTAATTTTTTTTTTTCTTTTTATAATTACACATAAATAACTAAGTGGGAAGGAAAGCCAGAACTCTTTATATCCAGGCACCATCCTCCTTTCATAATAATAAATTGGCTAAATTGAAAAATCAACAACTTATGTCTGAATTGTTGACTGAACTTATTGAGGCAGAATTTTCTGTATTTCTCAAAATGTAATTAATGCATAAATAAAGTGGAAAATGTGGAAGGAATTTTTTTATGTGCAGTGAGTCATAAAACAATCTGGGATAAACCAGAAAATACCTAGATAATTACAGAAGAACAAGATATTTATTCAGGAGAGATCAAACAAGATTAGCTTTCAACTACACTGACAAGTGAAAAAAAGCAGCTTCTCTACTGGAAAAAAATGCAAACACTCTCCTAAATTATTTTTCTTAGGTGACTAAGAAAAAACAATGTAAATGCAAAGCTAAATCCTCCAGGGATGCTTATGTCACCATTTCACATATAAAAGCTCAGTGCATTATCCATAATGTGTTAGCTACTACAAATATTATCTGGATGCGACACAGAGCTCCTCATGGCTTTGGCTTTTTACAAAATGCCCTTAAACTTACCTCCACAACATAATGAAAATCGTTTGTTTGTTTTAAAATTATCTGCTTTTTGTGACACCCATTCTGCCTCAGTCAGAGAGAGTCTCTAGGATACTCTCAGAGAGAGACTTTTGTCTCTCTCACCCCAATATGATTTCAGAATGACTTCACACTGTTCTAACACAGCAGAGGGGAACAGCTTGCACTGAGCAGCAGAAGAGCACAAAAGTGAGCTTTAAATACTGTTTCTACACTCCCCTTTTTATGGTATTTAGATTATGGCTCCCATCCCAGGCTCTGCTCTTCCAGTTTCAACTGCACAGAAAGAGTGCAACATTTCAACATTTTGCTCTAATCTACATTACTCATTAAAATGCAGTGTGGAACCTGAATTATTTTTCCTTTTATATTCAATGCAGATTTATAGATGCTTTAAATGTTCCTCTAAGAAGGCTCACAAGATTTAGAAGGGAAGTTATTTTTTTGTTTCTTTATTTTTCAATCTTAGCTCAAGGTAATTGTTCTTGCTTCAGACCTGAATCACAACAAAAACATTTCTGTTCCCTTTTTCCTTCCTCACTTTGAGCAAAATAAAAATCTTGCTATTCATCTACACATGCATGAAAGATAATTCTATCTTCCATTTCCCTTTCTTTTCACCGGTTTTTAAGGAGCCTAGAGAGCATCGACATGATGCTTGCACACATGTAAGTGATGGTCCATGGAGATTCTTCCACTGGTATATGCTTCCTTACATGGAAAAAGCTGATGACTGGCAGATCATTATATGAAAGGAAAAGGCAGCTAGAAAAATGTTATACCATAGTGCCTGGCCATAGGTTATGAGGATCTGCAATTATGTTATATCTGGCAGGGTGATGTTTTGTTGGCCTAAATGACAGCAAGATGCATTTTCCAGGAGTCCAACAAAAAAAACCTGCCTAAGACACAGCTCAGTTTCTCTAAAAGAATCCCCATGGAAGAGAGAGTGAGTGAAAAAGATGGCTATGGGTCTAGGGCAAAAGTCTTAAGACAAGCAGCTGAGTGAATTGGGAATGTTTAGTCTTGAGAAGAGGAGGCTGAGGGGAGACCTTATTGCTCTCTTCAACTACCTGAAAGGAGCTGTAGTGATGAGGGCGTTTTTCTCTTCTCCCATGTAACAGACAATAGGATGAGAGGAAATGGACTCAAATTACACCAGGAGAGTTTCAGATTGGATATTAGGAAAAATTTCTTTACTGAAAGAGTGGATAGGCATTGGAAAAGGCTGCCCAGAGAAATGGTGTAGGCACTCTTCCTAGAGGTGCTCAAAAAATGTGTGAACTACGTCTTGCACTTGAGGACATTCTTTAGTTGGCTAGTGGTGTTGGGTTGATGGTTGGACTAGATGACCTTAGAAATCCTTCCCAACCTTTATGATTTTAAGATTATATGATTTGATGAATGATGACATTGGATTTCCTCATTCAGCTCACAACCTAGCCCTCAGGTAGTCCTTAAGCCCCAAGACAATTTACAGAAAAGAGTTGATGTGAAAATATTGGGTATAATATAATAATGTGTGACATATTGGGTATATAATGAGCATCAAATGCCATCCTAGGAAGGAATGCTAACACAAGCACCCCTTACGCTATATTCTATAGGAAGATATATTTTATTCATGTATAATTATTGTATGTAATTCATAAAGACTATGGCTACCCACAGGCAAAATGCATCTAAGCAGCAACAGGCAGTGCAGGGTTCTTATTTGTATTTGCACCAAAGTGCTGTAATCAGATAGAACCAATGCAAATATCGCTGTATAAAAGCAGGTAGAACATTTTTATGTAATATATAAATCATAGAAGGAAAACTTGATGCTTTACTGCTCAAACAAAATACGTACTGAAATCAAAATTCACTGAGAGCTCTGACCAAGTAAATTTTGAACACAAGCTAAAGACGGACAGTTAAATATGTTGACCTGTCTTTGAAAATACTATTCTGCTATTATTCTGCTTTTACAAGGATCAATATCTGCACTTTCTTTTTTCTTCTTTCTTTTTTCCCTATTCTAATGATTTATTTTGACAAGTGTTAGCTAACAATTTCTCGTGTCCAAATTAGCCTATATTTTCTTCATAATCTTTTACAGTCTTTTATCTCTATTAAACCACTGGCAGTGTTTACAAAAGTATTGCAGATGTTTATGGCATCACAGTGACAAGGTATACTGAATGTACTGACTAATACAGTAAATACAGTGATGCACTTATAAGGTTAAGTTCAATTTTGGTTTCTGATCTGCACTTCTTTGAGCTTTCAAACATTTCCTTTAGCATCTACTTTTGCAGAAGTAGTAATGAAGAGACATTTTTTTCTAAATTTAGCATAATTTGAAATCTAGAAGTTTGAAGCAGAAAGTGTCTTTCAGCCTTCCAGTCCTGTCCCTTTAACATTGCTATCTCAAACAAAATGGAGGAAAAATGTTTTGCTGTTTAATATTTGATTGTAAAAATATCCTAAGGCCTCCTGATGGACTTTGATCCCATGCATGCATTTGGTACAAACACAATTCCTGTTCAAAACTTCTTACCATTTCTGTTTAGAAATCAACACCTTTGTGGTCAAAATGCCTTTTTTAATGGATTTCTCTACTGATAAAGGTAAAAAAAAAAAACTGTTAATATTCTGCCTCTGTAATGACCATACCACGGCTGTCAAATTTATAACTCACTGTGAAACAAAATTTCAGGGCCAGCTGGTGGACCTATGACAAGGTAATGTGCTGTAACTGATGAGTATAGCCCTTGAACCCTGAACCTCTCTCCATTCCAGTAAGAAATACTGTGGAAAAGAAGTATTTGCCTCAGAAAGAAAAAAGGCAGATGTTACAGTGCTCCCAGCAGGCTCTTTCTGATCAGAGGAAAAAGACACAGTAGTAAGACTAGAAAGAGCCCCATCCTCCCTGACTTGAATAATGAAAGAAGGCAATTCAATTCAGGTCTTTTGAATGCAAGAACCGTTGCCTCAAAGCAGTGTCAAACAAACAAAAAACCTGCAAGACATCCCAGTATGTAAGGCAGCACCTATTCCAACCCATTAACCCTAGTTCATCTGTGACAATAACAGAGATTTTTTTAAAGAAATAACGACTGCCTCCTTCAGTGTTCATGCTGCCTTCAAAGCAAAATTGCACTCTTCACTAGTCCTGAGGAAACCAGTGTTTCAATATGCCTAAGCTTGAATACAAAGTATCATGCTGAAAGTTTGATTAATCAGAAAGTTTAAATGTCTAACCTAGAAGAATATACCCCACATTATAACAGGACACATGTTGCATTAACTGTGTCTCTTGCTACTGAACTTTAGTGACTTAACACCACTACTATTTACACATTTCTGCATCTTACCAACCAGACAGGAAAGCAGATGATCAACATGCCATGTATTCCCTGACTGCAACATAGAGAAAAGTAATTTAGTTCTTACCTTATTCAGATCACACTTTAAAGCTGCACTTCCAGTATCTTTTGAATGCTCAAGCCCACAAGATTTTTCAGGACATTCTATTTTACATGTGCTGAATATCATTTATCACATGATGTAAACAAATACTTTGCCAAATATTTTGAAGGAGGTGCTATAACCTCAAGCATCTTTCTGTTCAGAATTAACATCGAATCCACTCACTATGATTAATTCATTTTTATATTTTATGTAATATAAATGGCCTTCCATAAATGCAGGTTGAAATAGAAATAAATATTGCAGGACTATTATAAGTTTTAGAAAAAAAATTTTGCATTATCAATGAAAAGTAATAAAGTATAGTATAGACAGATGTTACATATACAGATACTGCATACTGAGAACAATCAGGCTGTTCATATAGCTTATGAGAAGGGTTAGCAGTACTCATCCTCAGATTCGATCTACTAGAATAGCTTTCAGAGATACATAACTGATTTTATTTAGGGTCCCAGAGGTGCAACAGTCTACTGTTGCAAGTCCTAGCAAGCATAACTGCAACACAGTGCTCCTGTACTACACCTAAGAAGCTTAAGCAACAATGCTTGGCAATGACAAGGCATTCTAAGCATTGGCATTGAAATTTTAATGGGGGGAAAAATAAAATAAAAAATTATCCCAGGTAGAGATTTCTGGACAGGCTTGAGAGGTGAGCCAACACCAAACTCAGAACGTTCAATAATTAAAAATGCAAATTCCTGCACTTGGGTCAGGGCAATCCCAAGCACAATTACAGGTTGGGCTAAGAATGGATTGAGAACAGCCTTGGGATATTAATTGATGAGAAGCTCAACATGAGCTGGCAATGTTGTCTTGCAAATCAGAAAGCCAACCAAAAGCAAATCAGAAAGCTGCACCAAAAGAAGCATGGCCAGCAGGTCAAGGGGGGTGATGTTCCCCCTCTACTCCGTATTCATGAAACCCCACCTGGAGTACTTTGTCCCATTCTAAAAGCCCCAGAAGGACAGGGAGTTCGTGAAGTGAGTACAGAGAAAAGTCAGGAAGATGATGGCTGGAGTACCTTCTCCTATGAAGACAGGATGCAAGAGTTGGGGTTGTTCAGAATAGAGAACAGAAAGATCTGGGGAGACGTTATAGCTGCCTTCCAGTACCTGCAAAGGGCCTGCAGGAAAGCTGGGGAAGGATTTTTTAGAAGATCATGCAGTGATAGAACAAGGGTTAATGGCTTTAAACTGGAAGGGTGTAGATGGATTAGACATTAAGAAGAAATTCTTTCTTGTGAGCCTGGTAAGACATTGGAACAGGCTGTCCAGAGATGCTGTGGATACCCCCTCCCTGGAAATGTTCAAGGCCAGGTTAGATGGGTCTTAGAGCAACCTGGTCTAGTGAGAGGCATCTCCCTGTCCATGCAGGGGGGTTGGAACTAGACGATCATTAAGGTATCTTCCAGCCCAAACCATTCTATGATTCTGCAGTTCCATGAAGATGCAGTGCTGGCCGAATTAGAAAGATTTAGCATCAAAGTAAGAGCTGAAGTCTTGTCCCTAATCCTATCTATGTTCTGCTAGGTGACCTTAGGAAGATTTCTTTCATACACTGAGCCTTTGTTGCTTCTTCCCTATAAGACATGGAGCCCTTAGGTTTGTTTCTCCCATTTTAATTGCAAGTTAGGTCTGTCAGTGTCCATTTGGTCTGCATCTTACTGCCATGCAAAAATATTAAAACACCTCTTTCACTAGGAATAGCAATTTATTCCAGCTGGCAAGAATACAGGTGCTACATCCTCTCTATGCTAAGAATAGCCCTAAAGACATTTATATTAACCGATTACTTCGAGCCAAGCACAGATTTGTAGTCTGCCAGAGAGGCATTATGAGAAATATACAGGTGTCAAACTAATCACATTAATCTAACATCATAAACTAATGTTTCTGCTTTTGCTAGGAGAAAGAAGAACAACACAATCTATTTTAGAGGATATGCAGTGATTGAAAGAAGAACTTCACAAAGACTATAATGTGAACACAATTTTGTTTCTCCATCATTGAAAAATAATAAGGTTATCTTGATGTGAATTACCAGATAATCTCCAATAATAAAATAATACAACGAAAATAGCAAGTTATTGCAGTGAAAGCACCTGCATGACATATAGTTACCCAGTATGTAGCACTGTTATTGTAACAGCAAGAATCTAAGCTTAGAAAAGTAGAGAAGTTGAGAGCCAAAGAGTTTGTGTTCCAGTTCCTACACGGCACAGAACAACAAATTATTTGTGATAACTAGTGCTAGACACTATCTACCTAGAAAGACATGAATGAGAAACTAAGAAACTCTGGGAAATTCACCTTTGTGCCATATGAAAAAGATACTCAATTTATTTGCTGCACAAAACTTGAGGTGAATTGGTCATATTTAATCTAAGTTTTCCTGAGATTTAATGGCTGTTCATGATAAAATAAATTTTAAAATTAATTGCTTGAATCTTGAAGAAGGTTAATAAGGCTCTTATAAACTTTTCACAAAATAAATATTGGTCAAAATCTTCAAGCATTCAAGGAAGATAGCAAAGAACTGAAGCTTTAATTCCAGGTCCCACAGTGTTGGATGTTCTGCTAATGGCCTCTCGTCTTTGAGTGTCACACTATCACACAACAAGAAGATGTGAGCATCAGTGGCTCCTGTGCAAGCATGTGTTGTCTATCCTTTCTTTCTGAGAACAGTTTTGTAGAAAAGAACAGCTGTTCACTTTTGTCATGTTTGCCTACCATCTCTAAAGTTTAGGGAAGAGATGTGGGGTTTTGTACTCTTGAGTAACCCAGCTGTTACACTCTCTTTACATGTTTTCTTCCTCAGCAGTAGAAGAAAGAAGTTTCAGATTATCACGGTGACAAATATAATTCATTCCTATGTGAATTAATAATTTTTGTGGGAATAAATCAGATCCACAGCTATATTTTAAGGTACTTTTCAGCAATGTGTATCACTTTCAATAGGCACTATATTGCACATTGGTTTTTACCTCACTACGCAGATATCAGTGTATGAAACTTTTTTCCATGGAATTTAATTCAGCATATATACTCTTCTGTACTTCAGTGCCTTAAAAACACTGTCTGCACCCGCTTTCAAGATATAAAAATTATGCAATAAGTAATTAGCTGTTTTTTCATTACTATGCTATATGTACACACACATATACATAAAATATATATATATCTTTGTGTATGTATACATATACACACATATTTAGTCATAACATTTAGTGCAAACCTACAGCAGCTTAAATGCTACCTATCAAAATGCTACAGCTTGCTTAGTTCATAGGATTATTATTTTTGACTTACCCAAATCTGTAGCTTTATTCTTTTTTCATTTTTGAAAACTGTTTTTACTTTGAAATCAATTCCAACTGTGCTTACAAATGCAGATGTAAAGGAATCCTCAGCATATCGGAACAAAAAGGAGGTTTTCCCAACACTGCTGTTGCCTATTATGAGCAGTTTGAACATGTAATCAAAGTTCTGCTCAGATGTATCTTTCTGGCCATATCTGGAATCTTGAGTGGATGCCATCTGTAATTCAAAATAAAAAGAAATAGTTTATCATCTCTTATATAGATACCAGATATGAATGAACTCAACAAGTTGTTCACATAGGTTTAAATTTTATGATTCCTCTGTCCGTGGTAACAGTACCAGTTGCAAAAGAGGATGTAAACATCACTGGTGAGTGGCACCAGAAAAGGAAAAAAATTTCTAAAAATCCAGGGCAGTTCTTGAGCATTGGGTAATTGAGAAGTTTACTTTCAGAAAATGTGATAAATGAAATAGATGGTGAAAATATAGACAAAAATGCTTCACTCGTAAAAGGAAAAAAAAAAAAAAAAAAAGTTCAGATCTGCATAATGTCATAGGAGGTATATTTCCAAGCAAAAGCTTAAAATGCTTTACATCTGACAAAATTCTTGAACCATTTATTTTACTGTAAATATGCTATTATCTTTGCAATTGCTATTACCTTATTCAAACCATTTTCCCATAGTACAATTTACTCTTGTGTTGGGTAAATACCTCTGAAATAAGATACTGATTTTTTCTAGTTTTAGTCTATTGTATAGTTTTGGAATTTGCAATGTTAATGAAACATCATCATTAAATGCCAGCTGTCAGTGTTTTCAAAGTCAGACATCTTAAGAGTGCATTTGGGCAATCAGAGAGGACAGCCAGAACTAGGATGAGGACTGTACACTAACCCACTTGCTCATCAGATTTTCAATTACTGCATCAATTTTCTGAGTTAATTCTGTCATCTCATAACACCAATAATAGTATGCCAGCTTCTTTGGACTACTAAAGAGGCATATATATAAGTAAGGACAAAAATTCCTGAACAGACATAGCAAGCTTTTGAGAGAAATTACAATTTAAGACATATTTTGTAAATAATGCAGTAAGGTGTGTTTGATTTCAGAATTAATGGATTATATGGTAATGAATAAAGTTCTTGATTAAATATAGTCTTGGATACCTACATGCTTGCATCTGGAGTGTTTGCATTTGTGTTAGTATTTATTCATTTATTTCACAGGCATGCAACAATTAAGTTTTAGAACAAAAATTTAATTATCAAACATACACATCAGTAATCTTCCATCTTTCTGATTTCTAAAGCAAAAGAGAACAAAATTCTGTAAACCTCCACTAGTCTCCCTCATTGTAAATCTGGGCTATTTTGCCTAGAACATTTGAAAAAGAAAACATAATGCTGCTTCTACCAGTCTAATCCCAACTGCCTGAAGAGTATGCTGATGTTGTAGTATACAGTTTGCAACAATAAATCAATAAAATCCAGCAGATAAAATATTGTGTGGCGGTTGAGAATGCAGTCTGTAACCTGTACACTTCTCTCAGAGGCCCAGTCTGCTGCTTTTCTGGCTTCTCTCTGTAATGCAGCAGCTGAAACCAATAGTTACAACTTTTTTTTTTTTTTTTTTTTTTTTTTTTTACCAGTAGTTACCACAATTACTTTTTTCTCGATCTTACATCTCTTCAGAAGACTTCCATGTAGCTTCTTCAACTTCCTTAGGGTTTAAAAAAAAGGGATTTTAGTTTTCATTTCATCTGCTTCTGTCAGTGCTTTGTGCCTTACAATTCAACCCTGTGTACTTTAACACTTTAGAAACAGTATGATTCAGTGAGCAGTGAAAGTGGGAGACCTGGACTGTAATAACAATCTTCCTAAACCTTGTACACTAGGTAGACTTCCTGAGTAGGAAGTGCTTCCTATTAGTGGTTTTAAACACAGACTTTGCCCATAAAGAAATTTCAATCCTCCTCTAAACAAATGTGTTTATGTGCATTACTCACAGAACAGTTTCCTTGAAAGTTCTTCAAACTAATGGAAAAAAAAAAACACCAAAAAAATAGCACCTTCACTTTGTCTTGAACTTATGGGTTCATTACTTGCAGAACCATAGGGAGAATTATGGGCAAACTGAAAATAGAATTTCAGACAGCTTTTATTTCAGAGGTAGGTATACATCTGCCTATTGCAGGATGCAGAAGACATAGGAAAGGCATTGAAAATGGCTAATTTCTCCACCTCTCAACATATAAAGGAATCATGAGTAGTGAGGTATTGATAATAATTAAGACTTTTTGGAGCGACTAATATTACCTTAGAGAAACAGTCTCCCTAGGCCACCAATAGTGATCCTTTCTTTTGTTAAAAACCCATGTAAGTCTCAGAAATATGCTATTGTCTGCACTAACCTGAAGAAACATCAAACTCAGTATAGTGCTAAGATTTTTCCACTACTTCCCAAAGTCACTTACTCTGTAGTAAGCACAGAGAAAGATTCTTGAGACAGACTCACATCACCTACATCTGGCTCACACTCTAAATTAAATCCTACAGGAGTCCCTATTTTTCTGTTGACTGGAAGGGAAGACTAGATACTTGGTCCTCTTGAACTACAAGTAAGTACAGGATGCACAGCATGAATATGACTGTTCACTCCTAACAAGATTTCTCCCTACTACAGAGGTATTTGGCAAAGAAATGTGAAGAAGCTAGTGCTGATGTTATGTCCCTCCTTTGGAAACAATGGTAGAAATAATCACCAGGAATGCAATGCTCAGGTTTCTAATTAAATACTGCATACATGGTTGGGAAGCAAATAAACATGCCAACCTCACTAATGTTATGATGGTCTGTTTCCAAGAAAGAATAATTCTTTACCTTTATTTTGACAAAGTTCTATGCTCTAATGATTAAAGGGTATATTAAAAGCATCACTTTCAGTAAAACACTGAGTTTTTCCATCAGTAAAATTTTGTCTTTATTTAGTAAAATTGAAGGCAGAACACACAAGGCTACTTTCATTAGCATATTATACACTTGTCTTTCTGTAAAATGAGTCCTTACTCAGACACTGAACCTATCAGGATGTTATCAACAAAGGCAATCTCAGGACACCTCCTAGAGGGATAAGGACAGACCTGAGAGTCCACAGGGAAATTTAAGCTCAAGACAACAATCGAAAGACATATAGTCAGGAGGTTTCCATATCAAAACTGGGAGAAGGTATCTTGAATATAGTCCAAGGACTTAAATGGATGACTTTTTATGTCTTCCTGATTACAGCACATGTTTAAACTTCTTAAATATATATTATTTATGGGCACAGGTAAGTTTAATCATTAACCAACTTCTCTATTGCAGACCCAGGTACTTTTCAGGTCTCAAAATGACATTATTTCTTTGATCCCAAAATAACAGGTTAAAACAAAGCAAGGTTGAGGACAAATATCTCAAAAACATGTGTTTACCTGCCATCTCCATTATAATAACAAAACTCTTGGCTATGTTACTCTGTATGTCCTTGGCAGACCTCATTCTTTGACAGAATTAATTTGAACATCATTATCACTTATGCACAGCACCATACCATGACCTTTCTGGTCTGTGCATCACTTCTGTTTGCACTTACATGTAGACCCCACTCTGGATGCCTAATGTGGGATAAATATCCTGTGGAAAATATGATGTAAAGTGTAAGAAAAGCTGGACTGAAAATACTGAGGTTCATTCCTTTGTGTCTTTCACAAATACGTTGCTTTATTTCAAAAACTATAATAACAAGTATGTCTTAAAGGAAAAGACCAATAGTAAGCTCTGGGAAAAACACCTTGTTGATATCTATAGTAAGGATAGATAGACACTGATTAGCTAATTTACATGTGTTTCAATGAGTAGCACCCCTTTTCTATATACAGTGTAGAAATATAATAATATAATTTCAAAAAAGGAAATGCCAATTATTTTGGTAAAATGGCACTGACCTGTATGCACTGCTTTTATCAATGTAATCTTTTTTCAATTTATAAGCAGTCAAACAAAACCAGTGGATATTTAAACAATGGAGTGCAATGGGGAAACTCACTATTTGTATCTCACTGGATTGTATGTAGAATCCATGACAAGAGTGTTTTTAATGTGCAGATTATATGTCATCATCAGCATGTCAAAATATCACCAAGATCCTTCTATATAAAAGCACTATGACAATATAAACTAGCCATGAGGAAATCAATTATTTTCTTGGAGAAATACCAGATCAGTAATGTAGAGATTGGATTTTATTCCTAACTCTTTCAGAAGTATCCTAAAATAACTCCTTTTGTTTTCCTTTTTTTTATATCTTGGGCAAGAGGCTTAACCTCTCTTACTTCTGCTGTACTCTCAATGAATACACCAATATCCACTGATTGAGGATCACAACCAGTTCTAAAAAATCCTTCTCAACTAATCTTAAACTGACCAATTAATGAGACTTAATGGAGTCCACTGCACAATGCACCAGGCACTTATTTGAAATGTATGGATTGTCAGTCACCTGCAAGCCAGCCTGTGAACCAGTGTTCCTGGCAGCAACAGGAGAAGCTAATCTGCTTCAAGGCATTATAACATTAAATTCATGAATACGCTTAATCATATGATAACACAGCCTGAAAGGTGTAGTTAAAAATGCAAAGTTTTATTACAAGGAGCATGCTAAAATGTCAGGGTGGTGAGTATCAGGAAAATATAGATATGGGAAGGAAGGAGAAGGGAGGGGGAAGGGAGACGAGGGGAGGGAGACGAGGGAGACGAGGGGAGACGAGGGAGGGAGACAAGGGGAGACAAGGGGAGGACAGGGGAGACGAGGGAGACGAGGGGAGACCGAGGGGAGACGAGACGAGGGGAGACGAGGGGAGACAAGGGGAGACAAGGGGAGACGAGGGAGACGAGGGGAGCGAGACGAGGGGAGGGGAGACCCGAGGGGAGGGGAGACGAGGGAGGGAGACAAGGGGAGACTGAGGGGAGACGAGGGGAGACGAGACGGCGGTAGACGAGACGAGGGGAGACGAGACGAGGGGAGGGGAGACGAGGGGAGGGGAGACGAGGGTGAGGGGAGACGGGGGAGGGGAGAGGGGAGCGGGGACACGAGGGGAGACGAGGGGAGACGAGGGGAGACGAGGGGGGGACGAGGGGAGGGGAGACGAGGGGGGAGCGGGAGCGGGGAGACGAGGGGGAGACGAGGTGGATACCGAGGGGAGGAGGGGGAGACGAGGGAGGGGAAGGGGAGGGAGGGGAGGGGGGGGAGGGGGGGAGGGGAGGGAGGGAGGGGAGACGAGGGGAGGGAGGGGAGGGAGGGGAGGGAGGGGAGGGGAGGGAGGGGGGGACGAGGGGAGGGGAGGGGGGGACAAGGGAGAGAGGGGAGGGGAGGGAGGAGGGGAGGAGGAGGGAGGGAGGGAGGGGAGGGGAGGGGAGGGAGGGAGGGGAGGGGAGGGGAGGGGAGGGAGGGAGGGGGGGGGGGGGAGGGGGGGGGGGGGAGGGGAGGGGAGGGGGGGGGGGGGGGAGGGGAGGGGAGGGGAGGGGAGGGGAGGGAGCCCCTCAGGCTGAAATTCTATTATTGCATAGGTATCTAGCATGAAAAAATATTAGCTAAAAGAGATGCATTTCTTAATTTAAATCACAGCAGACTACAAAAGTGCTCTTTGCTTGCGTAAAATCAGCAGGACTGTTTTTTTAACAATCTACTGATAACAATGACTGATCTGTAATTAAAAACAAATTTAAAAACATCTGTTTTAATGTATAGTCTGGGTGCCTCAGAGCTCCTTCATGAGATTATAAAATAGGTTCCAAATGATAACTATAGTACAGTTAGCCAGCAAAGAGTGTTTTGAACCAGCACCTAGAAAGTGCTAAAAACTGTAAAATGTAACTTTTACATATGCATTATGCATTTCTCTGGTGCTAAGGGTGATTACATTTTTCCATATATAAAAACTGCTGAAAAGGGGCACCCTCTTTACCACCCCCATTTCTAGACATGCCTCATTTTCCCCTGGTACAGACAGGTAACTGCTCCTTGAATAAATAGGTAAGAGATGCTGTGTCAGCGTCCTGCACATCCGGGTAGGACCTCGTTACCTCTCAACACCTAATGAACTACAGCCATTCACTCACAGGGGAGTGCCCGAATGAGACTCAGAACCCACGCAGAGCTGCAGGGGGGGGGGGTGTCGGCCACCACAGAGCCCCGCATCCCGCTGCCAGGGACCCATCTCAGAGGGAATCGACCGCTCCTGGACCCCATCGTGCGCACAGCGGACCGTGTCACGCACACCCCGGGCCCCCCTCACGCACACCAGGCTCTCCCACACATCCCAGGCCTCCTGACACAAGGGGCGACCACATCCCCTTCCCCTTTACACGACCGGCCACCAAAGGGAGAGCCCAGCCCCGCCGTGCCGCTATGCCGCCTGCAGGGCGGAAGGGCTCCTGCCCGTCCCCGCGGGAACCCGGCTCTCGGCCCCCCTGCTCCCGCCGCCCCTCTCGCTGCTCTCATCAGCTCCGGCCCGGGGACCGACCTGCAGGGGCGATTCGTGCCTCATCGCCGGGCGCGGCCCGCCGCTCCCTCAGTTGCCGCTCGCCGCCGTACACCGACGGCCGCCTCCGCCCTCCCGGGCTCTGCTGACAAACCCGCGCCTCGGTCAGCACCGGAGCTGTCCCCGCTCCTCCCCTGGTATCGTCCCTCCCTCCCGCGCACCCTCGGGAGCTGTAGTCCTTCTGTCCCGCCTCGCCCCCGCTGGCCCCCTCCATGCCGGGGAGTAAAGCCTACACCTTCCGGCATGCTCTGCTCCCGCCTCTTGCCGAGGCGGAGGCGGTGCAGCGAGAGCGGTGGCGGGGGCTGGGCAGTAGGGGACCGGGGCGGTGGAGGGTGGCGGGGTCTGGGAGGGCCTGGGCAGCACGGGGCGAGGAGTGAGCGGGGATGGAGCTAGGGAAGCCGAGCCTCGCTTAATCATATCGCTCGTTTTTAGCGGCCCCACGGGCCCAACCCGAACCTTTGGTCGCCATGGAGGGGTACCGCGAAGAGCGGTGGCAGCCAAGGCAGGGAGCGGCTCTGCTACGCCGTGGGGAGACGCTGGCTGAGCGGAGCAGACGGACAGCGGCATCCGGCCCTGGCGCTACCGGCGGAGTGAGAGCGGGATCGGGACTTTCCCCGCCGCCGGCGCCTCATTGGCCCCCTTCCGCCCGGCCGGCAGGGGGCGCCCGTGCCGCTGGCGCCGACCGTGTGCTGCGCGGGACTCGTTGGCAGGCGGGTAACGGCGGCAGCGTCCGGCGGCTCCTGGGCAGCCACGAGTGTCGGGGCGCGGTGGCGCTGGCTCTGTCCTGGCTCCCTCCGTCTGTCTCTCTGCTCCCTCCGCGTTCACCACTGCTGGCCGTGGGGCTGAAGCAGGCTGAGCGCATTTAAGAGGTGGCAACTGCCGGTTCGTGTGACAGCCCAACACGTGCCGTGACTGTCATCGTGTCCCATCGTCTGCCCTTTCTCTGCCCTCACTTGAGTTTCTCCGTCCTTTGGTGATCAGCAGCAGCCTTTGCGGCTGTATGATGGTACAGCCCCGCATGAATGTGGCAGCATTGCTTCTGGCTGCTGGCACTCACTTCTGAAGGGATCATCAAGATCATCATGACGCAGTAACAGTAAAACAGCAGACGCCACACGTTGCATGTGTCGCCAGTGCTCGTTTTTGCTGTCCAAGGAGTGTATATAATTGCCTTTCTTGTCACTTCTTCCATAACCTGATCCTCTTATTGCTGAGTCCAAAGTCATCTTGGGTGCAGATGTCTGTGGAGGGCGGGAAAATAAATTGTTGTATTCAGATTGAAGATGTGGCATGTTCTCAACTAAAAGGGTGAAGACGCACTTGTGTGTGTGAGCAACAAAAGTTACTCACTCTGGGGTGTCCACTAAAAGTTTGAGACCTAGATGTTGCCTGAGCAGAGAAGGAAGGGCAGGAGAGGGGAGTTGTGGTGGCTGAGGCAGCAACAGAACAGCAGTCTTCCCTGTGGGCTACCTGCTTTTATGAATGTGGTGAGCAAAGTAAATCACCTTTAGGAGCTGTAACATTGGAAACTTGTATAATAGACACAAACATGGATTAAAGTATATATCGGAAGTAACTTCCTTCTAGATTTGCAGGTGTTTAATTTCATTTACAGTTGTTTAAACCCACCTTGCTATATAACATGAAAATAGTAATTAAGTGACATTTTTTTCAGGCACATGATGTATGCCATGATGCATTTTGGCAGCTGATATTTCTTTCCTTATTGAAACACTGAATGTAACCTTTCTGCCAATATGAGCACGTAGACATCATGGAATCTTAGCCCATCTGCAATGTATGCATGCATGCCTGAGCATGCCAAGTGCTGATTTTATTTATTATTTTATTTTACTGTGTGCATATGGGGGTCCATCCCTGGAAGTGTTCAAGGCCAGGTTGGGATGGGGCTTTGAGCAACCTGGTCCAGTGGGGAAGTGTTCCCTACCCATGCAGGGGGATTAGAACTAGATTATCTTAAATTCCCTTCCAACCCAAACCATTCTATGATTCTATGATTTATTTCTTGCTATTGATATTAGGTGAATAAATAGAAAGAATCATTAGTAATGACCCATTTCCTTCTGAAACAGGGCATATTACATTCTTATCAGTTGCAATGAGGGAAAAACAGAGATTACTCCTCTAATTAAAGAATCAGATTACAGAGTTTTGTTTTTAACAAAACATTTTAAATATATTACACAGTCACAAATATATTAAAATGTAGTTTTCTATAAAGAAAGGTCTCACTTTGGAATGCCGTTTTAAATCTTAGTGGAATGGGCATTTGAAGAAGTAGTTGGAAGTATTCAGAGAAGTTTTTGATTATTGAGTTTAGGGAATAGATACTCTGGACCTACTACTATTAAACTTTCTAAGTAGACTTACTGCAGATACTGTATTAGAAACTACAAGTCTTAAATGATGCTGGGTCTCCAAATTTATCCCAAGACACAGATCCTTCACATTTGTTTAGTATATTGGCATTTGTCTTAGCCTTGAATAAGTAATCTCTCACGTAAAACCTCCATACAGGGAACAATCAATAGAACATAAAGCAAGATTGCTTCTCAGATTGCTTTATGTCTTCCTTTAATGCATGGGATGATTGGGGCATTTTGTTGTTCGTTTTGGGTTGGGTTTTTTTTTTTACTAAAAATATTGAACTGCCTCTCTGCATAAACCATAGTTTGTTTCTTTGTTGAATGTTTAAAAGGCATAAAACCAGAAAGGGTAACTCTGAAATACATACACAGGACTCAGTTAAGTAAAATATCTAATTCTTTTAAACAGGAATAGTGCAGACACTGCAGAAGTTATAATGAACATCAGTTCAAGTTTTCATTTATATTGATTTTACTGCTCACTTTTCTAATTGTATCGACTATACTTCCTTCTTTTTAATTTTCCAACACTTGCAGGAGTAAATTATTTTTTCAATACCAGATACTGGATCATGGAATACTCAGAATAAGTTAGTTTTTACTTGCTAGTCTGCACTTAAGAAAAAAGGATAAATTTTAATTTTCCTTAGGTGATGCAAGTAGTAATTCAAACAATGTATTTAATCAACAAAAACTAACCTAAAATGAGCATAATGCCCATGAGCTAGCTGGCACAGTCAATTTCGGCTTATGTGGATGTAGAACAGTGAGGTTTAGGACATTTTTCATTTTTTCTATCACAGTTTTTTATCCAACACTAATTTTACAGTACGTAGTAGATAAACAATGATGTCAGGGCTACATAATAAGTATAAAAAAAACCCCCAAAAGTTGTATGAACAGAGGCCACCCAAGAGGCAGCTAGTTTGTATACAACTGATTTGTTTTGATTGACTGAATTTTGGAATTATGGACACATTATCTCTGTTTTACTCCAGTAGTCTGCATAAGTAAAAATGCAATATACCTTTTTTTTTTTCATGAGTTCAGTGCATGTATTTGGAGCAAATATTTTCTGTGCTTTCAAAACTTCAAAAACTTCAAAACTTCAAAACTTTCAAAAAGTGTAAGGTGTGCTGTGAATTGACAAGTACGTGAGATGGGAAGTAGAAGCCTAAGTTAAGAAAGAGAATAATAAAGCCAATATAAGTAACTGATGATCATTGTTACTCCTTTTAATTTTCAGAACAAAATAAAAAAATATTTTTTTTTATTTAAAAAACCAAATGTTCTCACTAGATACAAAATAGTAGCCATTTTGAGATACCTATACATCTTCACAGTGATTCTTCCAATGTTCTCTTCCTTAATGTCAAATATCTTTCTTTTCCCCCTGATCTTTTACAACAGAGTGTATCTTTTACTTCTGCATGCCATTTGACTTATCCGGGGACTGTACTTTGGATGGAGAGAGAACAAAGAAAGTTATGAGTCTTTCACTACAAAATAAGCAATAAAGGTCATTCACCGTGACTCAGTCTGGCATGTTTGCAGGTCTGGCTTGCACTCACAAAATATAAATGTTTAGGTCTTCCTTCCTTCTCCAAACTTTTCTTTAAAAAAAAAAATAAATAAAGGAAAATGAGGAAATGAGGAGTTATGGGGTCTTTATGTTTGACTAGGTAAACAGGAAATTTAGAAAAGAAGGAAGAAAGGTTTATTAAAGATCTTAGGAATGTTTCTTTCCAATGACAGTTTTTAAACCTTATTTAATCAAGCAGGAAAGCATTAATTAACAAAATACACTTCTGAAATGATACTAGAAATTCTGTTGAAAGCAGATGGGTCTGCTGCTGAAACAAAATAAGATCTGTCTCAAACACATCCATTGAAAACAAATCTGTGGGGACTTCTCATCAGGCTAAAATACAGATAAACAAAATAGAATCTTGTCATAGAGTAGACCATAGATGCTGTTATATTTGCAACAGATGAAGTTGCTTCACTGCTGTATAGATTTTTGCGTTTGTGACCTTGCCAGATTCTGCAAGTCCTTAAAATTCCAACAAATAAGATTCACATGTCAGGCTGCATGGCAGCATACTGCTGATGCATGAGCTGGATGTGCTGCATTGGGAAAACAACAAAGCAGAGCAAGTCTCATGCTCATCACATGAGACTTGACAGGCTTGCATTACTATGAAAGACAAGAAACGTTTATTGTGGTATTTTTTTTCTTCTTATATTTTATTTCTTCTCACTCTCAGAAAAGAAGATACTGTTTGTCTCTTCCCTGCTAAACTTTGCAGCCACTGAGACTGTAATATAGAACTGAAATGCAGCTTTTCATTTTATGGGTAAGGCAAAAGTATAAATCACCACAGTTCTGCCGCTGATGGATATGAGCACTGGGGTAATCTGTCTTTGCACTGCTGTTGCCATGGCTACTGGGTCACAGCACCAGATAAGCCATCACATTTACTGCATCTTCATATTCTATGTTCAATGGTTTTGTTGGCAGATAGAAAAGGTAAAACTTGCATTGTGTTTTTTTCGTTTCTTATTGCATAGCACACTGTCATGTCTTCAGTAAGCTCACCTGGATCTGTGGAGATCAAACAGGCATTTGATAGATCTCCCTTTAAAGGCATCTCTCTTTGCCATGTGTCCTGTGACTGCAGCCTTTTACACTTACACCACCTAATTTAACACTCACTGTCTACATGTTCAGTGACCTCTGCAGGCAAGGGACAAACTGCTACTGAAGGTGGCGGTACTCTTAGTCTTCTGGTGCAGTTTTTGGTACATAGTGTAACTTTAAAAGTCTTGAAAATATCTGTTCAGCTGTTTCCTGAACAGGGACTTTAGATTTAGGCATGGATACCATTCAAAAGGAAAACCAACGCCGTGCATATACGTCATGATGGGCAGGCTGTAAAGGTTACAGAAAATTAGGAATCAAAACTCCAGGCTAGGGATTGTGCATATATAGGTAGCGAAACTTATAGCAGTGCTACTGAAATGAAATTAAATGAAAAAAAATGCACTTAAATTACAGCTTAAATGTATTGCTGAAGTGATACTTTTGCAAGAAGCTTTCTATTCATGGTGAAATGTCACCATTCTCAGCCTTCTAGATATCAAAAAAATCGTTCTTTTACTGACCATGCGTTTCTATACCATTAATCACAGGATCCTACCTAGATGAAAGGAAGCTCTGATGGGAGAAAAGAGCATTTGTTAATTTCTCCCAAGCTTGGAAATTCTTAAGCATGGCAAACAAATAGAATTTTATCAGATCCATGTTATACCATGTCACAGTTTTGAATGGTTGTTGGTTGACATTGATGGTTTAGTGCTGATAACAGCTCGGATTAATTGGATGACCTAGGGAGAGGGGTTCTGGTGTTACTTCTCTGGGAGGAATTTTCACATGGTAGCTCCTGTCAAATCATTTGTGCACTACCAAAACCGTTGTTAAAACAGCATAGTAGCAAATGCAGTGTAATGAATTCAGCTGTACTAAGTTCTGTAGAACAGCCAGAGGAAACAGCAGCTGTAAACAATGGGGTTTAGGCTCTTGGACCAAGCACACTGATTATTTTTTCTACCCTTGCTGGAAGGCTGGTTGGTTAAAGAAATGATCTTACTGATTTTATCAGATATACACACAGTCAATGAGACTTCTAGTGGTGCTGTGTTCCTTCACTTTATATCTGAGTTGTCTGTCTTCCCTCAGGATGATGCAAATCTAAAGCTTCCAATAATTCATGCAGATGACAGTTACAGATATTGCTGAAGTCACTAGAACTTATAGTTTAATATATTTTCTTTCTTTCTCCCGCAGTAGCCATAGGCTGAAGTAAAAATAGAAAATGAAGACACATTTAACTTAAAGAACTAGTATTGGCATATTTTTCAGCCAAAAATGTAAAAATTAATGACAAAATTAATATATTGTATCTAGATCTAATATAATTTAACTTAGCTTGGTTTTCCTCATCTCATCAGTATTTCGAGTTAGAAACACAGTTGCTGCTAACGATATCATAGTGATTTTATCAAGTAATTCTCATTAACACTCCTCAGCTGTGTTAAAGAAGCTGTGGCAGCAGGAGAGACCTAATAGCTATTTTTAGGTCCCTTAGCTATGCATGACTCAGGAAAAAAAAGAATCAGTACTTGATTTTCTATTCTATTCTGCCTAGGTACTTAAAATACCAGTCATCAGGCCTACTTAGACGTCAGCCCTGTTTCATCAGGGAAATGAAGAATAACTGCTGGAGCTCAACTGTGAGGAATAATTCTGTGAAAAGCTGATCCCTGTAGATCTTATTAGTTTTCATTTAGAGCATCCGCCTTCTCTCAGGTCTGAGATCTTAGGCTGAATTTCAAAACCAGGAAGGAGCCTCAGTTTGGACATGTCACAACTTCATTAAGTGTCATTTGGAGTCTGTAAAAGCAGACAGTCATTTTTTTCACCAAAGTAGAGATGGAGAGGGGTTGATATATTCCTTACATGATTATATTATATTGTCTGCCTCCATTTTATTCCTTATTTCCAAGGCAAATGCTTCCACGCATCTTCCTTGCTATACATGCAGAACATTTTCATGTTACAGAAACTGTCAGTAGACCTTAGCATTAGGTCACCATTATTTACACTGTAGGAGATCTTTATCTCTTTCAGATAGATCGTCATATCCTGTCTCTATTATCTGCAGCTGTCTTTTATTCTGTATGGGAAAAAGCCTTGGGGGGTTGTGTCCCACATGATTGTGTTCATATTTTGAATGTCTGTTTCCTTTACTTCCTTTTGCTCATTGCAAAATTGTGCATCTCACCAAAACAGTAACTAAACAGGAACATCTAAACCTAAAGACAGGTTCAGCCATAGTAATGTGATTTAGCTCATTTTGCCTGGCAGTCCTAGGAGTATGATCATTTGTCATGCAGGACTAAGGCTGTAGAGAACATCACCAGACTGCCACAACTTCTCAAGACAGGCCAAAAACTCATTAAACACCACAGCCTTCTCCATGTCCTGTGTGACCAAATCCTGTTTCCTTCTGGAGGTGGCCCACATTTTCCCTAGTCATCTTTCTATCACTGAAAATACAGTAGAAGCTTTTCTTGCTGCCCTTCATTAAGGCAACGATCCCTAGACAGATTTAATTCTATATGGACTTTAGTTTTTCCAACCTGATCCCAGACTCTTTGTACAGCCATTTGGAAATTTTCTACCAGAAATGAAAGAATAATTACTGCCAGAAGCTGGTGAGCTCTTTGCACACAGTGAAAGATTAGGGAAGAGATCTTACAAGCTTTTCATGACCCCTGGATTCTTATTTAGAAGAATCTTTAAACCTTTCTAGAAAAAAGTACCAGGTGATGCTTATAAATCATATAAATACCATTTATAAGTTTCACAAAAACTTAAGTGAAAACCATCCCAGATTCAAACCCAAAAACTAATGTTCTCTATTCCACAAAAATTTTCCAAGTTGAGAACGAATCTGGTTACCCACCATGCACTTATTTTGCTTTTCTTTGGTCCCTATCTCTGCACTCCAGGGTTGAATGGCTTGTCTATAGCTATATTTCAGGGTCTGGACAGTGTAGGTAATCTTGTTGAGTGCATCTAGTAACCAAGAACTAGTGCAGTATAACTGGCAAAGGAAAAGAGGCTGCTACTGTCCTTCAGCAGCTTTCATCTATGTGGTGCTGGATTCCAGCCATGGCCTCTAAGCTATCTTCATAATTTTCCCTGGCTGTCTCTCCCTAATAGTGATCTTCTCTTGTTTCATGGTAAAAGCATCTAGAACTGACAGAGTTAAGCTCTGAAGGCATCTTCCATGTGGAAGATTTTTCTCTGTGCTAGCCTAAATTGCATATAGATCATTCATACATTGTTTCCAACAGACACAGTGAAGGTTTTCATTTACATACACATTGCATATCTGTATTACAGGTCTCAGTTTAAGTAGCAGAGGTCAGAGTTGGCAGCTCTCTGTTTTGCATTACTAGTATCTGTGCTGTATTTATTCTGCAGTAGGTAGTTGCATCCATTCTCAAATCAAAGGCAATTCATAACATAGTTCATACCTAATAATGTATGTATCTTTTATACCCATAGCACCAAAAATCTTCTTTGCACACAAAGAACACAAGCATAAAAGCCTGTGTTTCAAATTAATAACAAACTGTAGTAGGTTAGTAAAATGTTGATTACTATTAGCATTAAGCCAGCATTATCTTTCAAAATAAATATGTAGGTACCATAGAATATTTACAATTTATTGGCTAGCATTTTTTATGAATTGAACAAAGACAATATAATGAATTATGTATAATTTATGATTCCTTCAGTTTAAGGCAGGCTGGTGTTAATTACTGAGCATGCAAATAACAATGCTTTTCCTTTCTTTTAGAATTATTTTGCTAAGATTATTTTCATAGATGACCAAGGAAAGGGGTTGATACATTACGCTGTAATAAACATACAAGTGCGATCAGTATATTTTTTTAAATAAAATATGAAGCTTTTGAAAAAGGGTGGTTGATGGTTGTATGAGCTTCATGGGGTAATTGCAGGAAGACTGAGTTTCTTTAGGCTACTTTAAAACACAGTCTTTGTCCTCCACATTCCCTTCCTGCTGGGTGTTGGCCAGAACCTTTGTAAAGGCCAATGTCACCTCTGTACTGGCTAATGTCATGATACAGCTTTTTCAGTTTGCTCTCAACTGCTCAGACTCTTACTGCTTCATTTCCTCTACCATCTCTTTCTGCACTTGCTAGCTGAAAACATTTGTGTTTACTTTCAAATGGATGTTGGAAAAGCTGGCAAGTCCATACTCAAGACCTTCCTCTGGAGAAAGTGTCAATAGCATAGAACTCCTCAAGTACAAAAATGTTGGAAGTGAACACTGCAGGATTACATATGCGGACTCTCTTTAAATGCTCTCACCCAGTAGGAAATGAGAAAGTAGCTTAACATTACCATTCTTGGATCCCATGAGATATTTGTCTAAATATGCATTATCTTAACTGTTAGCAAACTACCAAGCAAGGTCATGGCTACTATTTCCTCCCATAATTCACCCCTGAGAAATCATATTAACTTCTTCCATATATCTATGTGCAGCAAATGTATTTAAGTTATCTGTAGTATGCATTCAATGGCTGCAACTCAGCCGTACACGCCACATCTCTTCTAGCAGACCCTCTGGTAACTCAAAGGAAAATTCATTGAAGCAGTGAATAGGAAAATACTAAGCAGCTAAACCAGACTCTTGGCTTTGTGTCAACATACATAATGTATGCCAATACAAAATGTCCCTGGCTGAACATTTCTTCTCCAGAAAACTAAAATAAAGGAGAAAAAAGATCTATGATTATTTTAACCTTATTATCCCTAAGTGATGACCTCCTTCTATTTCTTCTTAGGATCCTGAATGAAATTTTCAAGTGTTGTGTAACACTAATTTTCAGACCTGACTTTGACATTTTGCTTTGTTCGCACCTTTCCACCCAAAAAATCATCCATGTTGTAAGCTGAGGGAATGCTTAGTTTATATAACCTAAGCTATGTAGGCTTGGTTGTATAGTAGTGAAAGAGTGGAATAGGTTACCCAAAGATGTGGCAGATGCCCCAGCCCTGGAAACATTCAAGGTAAGTTTGAACAGGTTTCTGAGAAAGCTCATCTTGTTGAAGATGTCCCTGCTCATTGCTGGGTGTTTGGATTAGATGATACTTAAAGGTTTGGGTTTGCTAGCCTGAACTATTCTCTGATTGGATTATATAGGCTTGTAAAAAGTTAGCCTTAACTGCTTTAGACTGTGCAATAAAACATAATGTCCAAAGGTATGCAATTTTGCAAGCTGATGGTGTCACTGTTAGGGTTAGTTTCCTGTATTTAAATGGAGCAATGTCTCTTCCCTTTTTAGGCTAATCTAACTGAAACTTAGTAATTACCACTGTTTACTCACCCTATTTGTTTGCCCTTTGGCCAACAAAGGCTATTTCAGGTAGGCAGCCTGCAAGCACTTTTCTAACATGATCTGCCAGGATATTAATCATCAATGTCAGTGGCTGTGAAGATGCCTTTACTGTAATTTGTGTTTTGTAATTTGACTTTTCTTGTGCCTCAGGTCCTTTGATATGCACTTTGTGTTTACAAGACCATTCCCTTCAAAGTGCATTAAAAACATAGAGAATCTCCTTTTGAACTAGTGCAAGAATTACTTCAGATGGGTAGCTGAATTGTTGGAGACCTTCAGTGAATTTCAGGTTCATAAAGTCAATAGTTTTTCCACTGACTTCCATGAGGAATTAATGTTTTGTTACTAAACAGCATCTTTAGGGGT
This sequence comes from Calypte anna, assembly GCF_003957555.1. Lineage (NCBI taxonomy): Eukaryota > Metazoa > Chordata > Aves > Apodiformes > Trochilidae > Calypte > Calypte anna. The sequence goes on along the minus strand of NC_044274.1, from coordinate 20,003,669 downwards.
GGACTCAATCTTGTTTTCTTTTATTTCTTATCAGCACTGCAGAAAATTTTTACAGAACTAACAGATCTTTGCTCATGTTGTTTGCCCTTTGAAGCCAGAGGAATTTGTTTCACAAGGTATTCACTCTTCATATATAAATCCTTCTGTTGCTTCATAAGCTAACTACTGCTTACAATCTCCAAATGCACAGAAAGGAAAATAAACCCTCTCAATAGTCTCTGTTTATATTTAACTCAACCTTATAAAATTGTTTGCATTGCTTCAAATTAAATGCTTATTAAACTGAAGTCTAATGTCTCTAAAACAGTTTTAATATATTTGCTACTTTTAAATGTATTTTAGCAACTCAACAAATGTTCTCTTGAAACCTCTCCTGTGCAGGAGTACCTCTTGTACAAACACAGGCAGAGAGCTGGGGCTGTTCATCCTGGAGAAGAGAAAGCTCTGGGGAGACCTCATAGACAACTTCCAGTACCAGCTGGGGGCCTACAAGGGAGCTGAGGAGGGACTTTTTACAAGGGCAGGTAGTGATAGGACAAGGGGGAATGGTTTTAAACTGGAAGAGGGTAGATTTACATTAGACATTAGGAAGAAATTCTTCACTACAAGGGTGGTGAGACACAAGCACAAGTTGCCCAGGGAAGTTGTGGATACTTCATCCCTGGAAGTGTTCAAGCCAGGTTGGATGGGTCTTGGAGCAACCTGATCCTAGCCATAGGTGTCCCTGTCCATGACAGGGAGCTTGGAACTAGGTGATCACTAAGGTCCCTCCCAGTCCAAACCATTTCATGATTCCATGAATCTGTGAAAGACACAGGTCTTATGACAGTTAAATAGGATCAACAAGAGCTTTACACCATTTACACCTCCTCTTGTCAGATATTACAGTCAAGTACTCATGTTACTTTCTTCTTGAGGATATTCCCCAATATCTTAAGAATCTTTCGTGATACTGTTATTTAGAGTTTAGTGAAAAGATTAATACTAGTACTGTGACATCACATAACGTTTTAAATACGAATACAGGCAGTTTTTTTTAACTTTCCTTCCTACAACAGTAGTTCCAGGTTTTGGTGATGGAAAGCTCTAAGCAGTGTCTTCTCACTCCATCCCACTCTATACCGTCAGGTGGAAATCAGAGGGATGGATATCTGCCACTCGCATCTTCTGGCCTCTTTGGCATGTTAACATTTCATCTGAAGTTCTTAATTGTATATTTTTCACACCAATAATTTTTCATCAGCTCTTTATATTGAGCCCTCAGATCCTATGCAATTTAGTTACATGTTCTCAACTTTGTGAGTATTTACATATTCTGTGACCAAAATGTCACTGCTTTTCATCTGTCCTTACTGATAGCTATGTTGCTATAGCGAAGAGACCAAGAAAGCAGTCTCAATAGAGAAATTTCATGTGCACAGAAAAAAAATTACATTAAACCTCAAATGGGGCAAATATTTTAATGTATTAGACAATGCTATTCTGGATGGGTTTTTACCATTTTGAATTTGTTTTTAACTGCCTAATTTTGCAGCAAACTGATAACCTATTTCTCTTCTTGCAGGAGGTCTAGTACCTCATTTCTCTTCTGTAATTACTGTTACACTGAATCCTCAGTTAGGAGATTGATTTTTCATAAATCTATTCACAAAGGTTTTCTGGGTTTACTCATTTCGTACTGGAAGTTAAATGTGCAGAGGAAGTATTGCCAGTACAGTACTTGCTGAAAACTTACTTTATCTTCTGGATCAATCACTAATAAATCATTGAAATTTAGCTTGACATAACAGACTCTTGGAGGAGAATGGACACACGCACATATTCATACAAACCATCATTCCAGCAATTCTCCGTCCCATCACTGCCATATGATTACAGACGTGCTCTTTTCTGAGATGTTTTTAATTAGGTTTTCTGTTAAGTTTTTGTAAAGAACTGAATAAAATAACTGTTAAAGTCTAGTTTGTGTTGACCAAAATCACTTCTTCCATTTTCTCTGGGTTGACCACATTCATTCAGTATTTCTTCTTCATACACTGACACACTATATTTTGTTCTTCTGACAGACCAAATATTGCTACTCTCACCTGTGCCATTCCCCTTCAGGGGATGTAATGGATATTTTCTGAATTTGGAACAACTTTAGAATGAAACTTACGTACACCTTTTATTATATCTTCTTAAATCTTAAATTACCACTTAAATTTTGTATAATATGAAGAAAATTTTGAGGTTTTTTTATCTTGTTTTGTTTTGTTTTGTTTTGTTTTTTTCAGGGCACTATGCTACTGTTGTCCGAAAAGGCCATTCCTTCCTTTTTCATGTGCCACTTACTTTTTTTGATAATATTTGCATTTAACACTTTCTAAAGGGGACTTCTCCCCTTAGACAATTCACTCAAATGCTGCACTTGAGTTTCAAACCTGTGCTTAGAATATGTGGGGATAGTCTAGAAGTAACTGTCTGTTTTAAGCATCCTACTACTATCCTTAATCTCTCTGTCTTCTAAATAAGTTAAGCAAGAAATCCAGAAGAGAGCAGCAAATAAAACAGAAAGTTGCTCTTGTTCTCTACAGTTGACATCTGGTTTTGCGGTATTCAGGCTTTGAAAAGTATTTCTTAACCACTAAAAGTCTTAAAAGTCCATCTTGCATGTGGCCAAGTGCCTGCATCTGATTTGACCTCACTCAGAAGCAAAGGCTGCCATTTCTTTGCAGCTTTGCACAGTTTGTGTTCATTTACACCAGTAGTTGCAGGTGTAGCCCACTTCACATGGTTTGGCTAAAGTGCAGTCAGTCATACAGAATGTGAAGGAATAGAAAATAAGATTCAGCAACTCTGACCACCATCCCAAATATCTCTCTTCATTCCTCTAGCTGATCTTCATTACAAGCTAACACAATATATTGTTTATATACCACTATCTTAGAAATACTCAGCAAAAATAGTTCAATACAATCATCAAGTGACAGGAAATAAATCTCATTCTAGATCAAAATTTACATAGCAGAAAAAAACTTAGTCCCTGATTTTCAGCATAAAGGATATCTCAACAGCTTCATTGGAAAAGAGTTCGTATTAAAAATCCCTTGAACAATGCTGAGGTTTTCTGCAAATATATATAAAAAATTGAATGGTAAAGATGGTCAGCTCTCTTCCATGTGCATATAATCCCATTTTTTCCTTGCAATGGTCAATAATTGTTTATTTAAGATGATGAATTTTCTTACAAAACAGAACGAAAAACACTCTAGAATCTATAATTTCAGGAAGTCAGGAGATTTAGAAAATTAAAATATACTCTAAGAAGAGTCATTTGAGTTAAAAAAGTTTAAAACCAACTCCTTTCATACAATGTTTGAAAGCTATGTCTGTTGTTTATTTCCAGCCTGTATCCTAGCAACAACAAATACAACTTCATTTACTTAATAGGTTGTTATCATGCCATTGATCATTAGGAACTTAGCCCTGTTTTTTTTTTATTTTACATTAAATATGCTTCTTAAAAGACTGTTCAATTAAAATTATAGTTTTATCAACAAAGATTAGGCCTAATGTTATTGTTACTGAACACAGAAATATAGCTGTGTATCAATCCATTCTCAATAATTGCTCAGTTGTATACATTTGAACACAGGGGGAATGTGCATTAAAGTAATAAAAAGTGATTTTAAAAGTAAATGCCTCAAAGATGAGACACTGATATAGGTTGAAGAGCCTAACAAGAGTTGCTTAAGTTCAATTGTATTAGCTGTAGCAACTTCAAGAGAGAGAAGAATGAAACCTTTTAAGTAAAAACCTTTCCATTCTTTCCTTCCAAACAGCCTTGGGCTTCCCAAAAGGCATCAAATCTAAAACGTGAGTTTCCCAGAAAGAGTCTAGGATAAATAATCATAAAACCATAGAATCATAGAAATGATAGAGAGTAATAAATATGTTATTATCATAGTTTTGAAATGTCTTTTTCCCCTTTGTTCTTCTTTTTCTTTAGCAATAGCAAACAAAACAAAAACAAAACAAAACAAAACAAACCCCAAAACCAAAAAACAAATAACAAAACAAAACAAAAGAGCAAAATAAAGGAGATATCCTCGCTTTGATTAACACCAAGTCCAGCACTTGTAGTGAATGGGGCTGACAGCCTGCCCCAGCACTGCCATACACCCACTGTTGTAAGACAGTTGTCAGCAGCTTATGTTTTTTGTGAAATTATGATAACATTTTCTATTTCTCTGGGCAGAAAGTATCTCAAAATAATACTACATTTTCCTATATAAAATGTGATTCAAAACCCTATGTCCAACAGTCACACTTTGATTTTGTGAAAACTGAATGCTATCTAATAATGGGGCTATCAACTTTAATTAATTAATATATAGGACGTGCTTAGCAGCAGCGCTGAATCAACATGAAACTGTTTAGGTCGCAAGAACAAGACTGAGCGTACCAAGCATATTCCAGCTATGCCCTGCGCATCTGGAAGCAAAATTGGAGAGCAGCTCAAGCATTTTAATAATTTTTTCCTTCCTTTTCACAACTTCACATGTGTAAAGGAAAGGATAATAAAGGAAAGGGAAAAGAAAGATTAAGGAAGATCTGTTCTGCATAAATGTATATCACAGTGAGATAAAAATTCTAATAGATATACTCCACCATACATATTTTTCCATTTTTTTGTGGAAATTTAAAATAACATAAGCCTCTTTTCAGCTTATACCCCTCCTCCCTCCAGTTATTCCTCACCACTTACAATCTACTTCTGTTCAACTGGTGAGTATTTCTAGGCAAGTCTGTTTTGATGCTTCTATAATTTCCTACCTCTCTGTCCTGCAAAAGTAGAAAGTGTTTTACCTTTATTGCCAGTACCTGGTATCAAATTAATTGCCAAATAAAAATGAAATATATATATCTGTAAGTGTAAAGAAGGAATACAGACTAAAGAAAACACAAAACTGGAAGGGCCTTCATCACAGAACTGCTTTCCTGTTTGTTATAAAGCTCTAAATCCAATAATCTCTAACAGGACCTCCATCCTAATTATGTCATTTACAGTTCACAGGCTGCCTACCCCAAACAGGATTGTTGACTTGGTGCAATTTTTTTTACTGTTACTGAGCAATGTGTCTGCAGGTTGTCTTTCTGAATCTTAGGGTTCTTCCTTTGCATAGATCTGCTTCCTTTTGTGGTGGTGCTAATACAGTGAGAAATTACGTCATGCTTGGTATGTTTCAACATACCAAATAACACAACACTCCTCTGCTTCTTATTGTTGGTTTGAATATCTCAAGGATTATTCTGATCTTAGCAGCCTCTCAAAGTTTTGCTGAGTCTCTTCAAAGAGTTATTTTTTTCCTGAGCAAGCTGCGAGTTGTTTGGAAGGTTTTCTGTCTCATATAATTACAATCTTGAAAAGTAATTCAGTCTCCAGGTTGGATCCTGCTTTAATTTCTGTAAGAATATTATAACAACACTAAAAACCACAACAGTTTTAACTAGTTGCCCCAGAGACTATACACAGTAAAAAAACCCAAAAATTTAAAAAAAACCCAAAAAACAAACCACCAGGCTACACCTGAGAAAAGCTAGGATTTCCTCATCATCACTCATGTGTGTTGTGAAAGGGGCAACAGGCTGTGATGGCTCAGGTGGCCAGGCATCATGGCATGCAGGAAGTAGATGTGCAGAATTTGCTAGCCATTTTACGAAGCAAAGGATCAATTTTCTTATGGCTGGCACTCTTCTCAGTGTATCAGTACATGCCGAGCCCTGCCTTCTAGAGAGGAAAGCTGGAAAAGCATCATATGCTGACATTACATGTTATTATTTGAAAAGCATTTAGATCCCCAAAACCCTAATTCAGATTGAAGCTCTGCCACAGTAGTGACATAAATAATTGTCATTCACTGTGAATACTCTTTCCCAAGAGCATATCTGGCAGAGTCATTAAATTACTATTACGGTTCCATTTAAACACTCATATTAAATGTTTGCAGGTCTGAGTCTCTGTTTTGGGACAGGTTTAGTCTATTTACTGTTTGGGAAGGGACATAGAGGGGACATAGAGAAGGGACATAGAGAAGTTCCCTCTGTGTGTCCTGCTGCTGCTGCTTCTACCACCTGGGTCCCAGCTTCCCTTTCTGCTTCCCAGATAGAGTGCCTTGAGCACTGACACCAGAAACAGTACTAAAGCACTCATAATTTGAATGTAAATGTGCAGGGCATTGAAAGAAACGATGTGCCTGAGTGAAGAGACTTTATTATCACAGTGTTTTCTGAATATCAGAATGGCTGAGACCAAATCTTGTCAGAAGTGCTTTAACACAGACACTCTGAATGTTACTTTTCAGATAGGTGAGAATATTTCCCCTCTGGGTGTAATAAATCATACCAGAAGGATATTCTACTGCACCTTGGCTCAGCCAGTGTCCTAGATGTGAAGGGCCTCTAGTGGCTGATGGTCTCATTATATTAAAATAACTTTTAAAAGAGGTTTTCAAAGTATTACATCAGGAATTTTGAGGTGATGCTTTTCCTCTGTCCAATGTTTTATATAGTCTCAATGAACAAAGAAGCCTATGGCAGAGGATACTAAAATGTAGGATGCTCGTGCTATTCCATATGTGGTAGGGTGATATGGAAGGTCAGAGACTGAGCCAAGCCATTTCAGGCTGCCAAAGTATTTACACATATGGGTCTCCCTTATGTAGTCTTCCTATATCCTTAGCATCCCTCACCTGCATTGGAGTTAGAAGACATTGTTTCCAGAAATGTAAAAAAAAATGCATTTTTTTTTTTTAACATCTGATAGATACCTAATTTATTTAGCTTGTGGGAGATTATTTCATTGTACTTTGCTGACATGGCTAACAGACAGCTGATGATGGCAGTTCAATAGTACAGTAGAGAAAGGCAAGGTATAAACATTTTGAAGCTGAAGTCACCAAAGCTCAAACTGGAAACAATGCAAGATTAATAGAAAGAAAATAAAGTCTATAAAGATATAACAAGATAAAAGCAATTCCAAATGGTGGAAAACAACCTAATCTAAACTGAAACCTAACAGGTCAAAAAAAACTAGTTAGGGCTAAATGAAACATCAGTAGTCAAAATTCTATGATCTGTACTTTTAGGACAAGAAGGACTAAATGACACATCCTGGGCTAAAAACATTAAAATATTTATTATTTGAGACATGAAATCTCTGGTAGGAAGGAAGAAAGAAAATAAGAAAAATTGAAAACATAGGGACACAAAGTGTAAGGGAACTAGCAAAATACAAGAAGCAGATAAACTGTAGGTTTATTTATCAGAAAAAGGCTTTGGAAAGTGAACTGCCATTACTGGAGGGTAGGCAACGTTATGTGAAGGGATAATAACATTCACTTGATATTGAGACAGCCGATAGGAATCGTCAACCCAAGATACATAAACAAGCCTGATATAAATGCCTTGTGGATTAAAGTGTAGAATGACAGTTTCTCATTAGACATTATTGTTGAAAGTATGAGAATCAACACAGACCTTCACACATGTTGATCTTGGCATCTGCTATGGGGCAGCAGTTGGATAAGGCACCCAAAAGTGCTGAAAGAAACTATAACCAACAATTAAACAGTAACCATCTCTTCACCACCAGGCTCCTTCAGGCTAACATTGTTTTAGTGTTCCCTCAGCTAAAAAAGGTTCCTCAGTTAAGAGGTCAAGTTAGTTTTAAACATTTTTTTCTGTTCGGATTTTAGTTATTCTGGTTCAGACCTGCTCTTTTCTTTTTAAAAAGAGAAAGAACTCTGCTGAATACAGTAATTGTTAATGAAAACCAGCAAACACTTCACAGATTATGGTAGCCAAGACTTGATATACTAAAGGTTTCAGTACAATTCTCTTATTCACAAATACAGTTACTTTCCAAAAAACACAGACAAAATGCTCCCAAATGACCCACAAACCCAGACATTCAGGACTCACCTTGCTGTCTGTGTTCAGAATTCAAATACAAACATGAAGGATATCTATGTATTTAATATATATGTATATAAAAAAGCCCTGTTTCTCCTGACACTTTCATCATTTCAGCTTGTTTTTTGTGTTTTTCTCTGTGTGTCTGCTGGATTAACAGTGTCTTTTATGGAAATTACTATCATGGCTTTTAGTGGGAGTGACAGAAGATGGGGATATAACAACACTCTACCTATTTCTGGGATCTTAAATGGCTGATGGCTCCTAAGTGCATTGTTACAGCAAGTCACTGTGAGCTATTTTAATTACCTGAAAATGCAAGGAAAAGTGTGTTCTGTAATACTTTGCTTTCAGGGGAATTGATGTTGAAATTTTATATTGATTTAGGAATAAAAGCTGTTTTAAGAATGAAAAAGAAATAGTGCTGTCATATTGTAGGTCACTGTTCTGGCTGGCAGAGGGTAGCAAGTTGACTTTATAAGCCAGCATAAAACACATCTGAACTTAAAAGAGGTTGTGCTGTGGATGAATATTATCCTTCCCAAACCAGGATTCAGGTTACAGCTGTTCAGTTCCTTAGTCAAGATTATCAGGGAGGTTGAATGGTAAATATGTGGTGCAGCAGCATCTAAGCTAGCAAACACCAAAAAGATCTGCAGCGACATCTCTGCAACAGGCCTAACTAGGGTAGGGCATGGGTGTGAGCATGTGAATGGGGTCTGACTACCCCAAATATGTAAGTATTACAGTGCTCCCCAGCAGAGCCATCCAATACCCTTAAGGCAGTGCCCAGCCATAGCCCCAGGGAAGGCACAGGACAGGGACCCTTCACAAAAGACAATACACAGAAAGCTATGTGGTTTTACTTGTAGGAAGGGATTTTTTCCCATCTAAATCCCAAAGTGATCTCCATGTTTGACAGTGGAGCTACCACAGACACAGCTAACCACGTGTTTGTCTGTTCCTTGTCCTCAGTACCACCCAGGATTACCCCAAGGGGTGAATATCCTAGCATTTTCCATTTATTCCCTTGATGTGAGAATACAAAGTTATGAAAGAGCACTTCTTTTCCTCAATGGAACTATTGGAAGTCTCAGCTGTGAAAGTTGAGCCAGGTGTTTCACTCTTTTGCCATATCTACCAGACAAGAAAAGAACACAGATTGGAATGAATCAAGTGAAAAAAATAGTATGGAATGACTGAAGAGAAAGCAGTAATTTCCATACATGAAAATAGGTACAAACAAGAGCATAGGATTACAAAATGGAACCACTGGCTGTGCTATGCTTCCACAAAAGAGTATCCAGAGCACAAAGAATAGCAAATGATGAACACCAGCACACACACACAAAAAGCAATACCTTGAAAGACTGAGTCAGCGAAAGCATAAAATCTAGAGCATGAATGGGGAGACATACTACACAGTCCTCCCATTGCATGCCACACTTGCAAAGCTTTGGCTGCACTCCTGACATCATATGCCTGCTTCTGGACAAGTTGGAAAAATATCCAGACGTTTTCAAGCAGCAAATACAGGCAGGGGTCTTGAAATTGTGTAAGGAAAGGAAAGACAGAAAAAAATCGGTTCTTTTAACCAAAAAAGGCAATACAACTGAAAAAAGTAGAAAAGCAAGAAATTCTTCTCCATATTTACCAGAAATGGGATTAGGAATGATGGCAAAGTTTCTGCAGCAATTTAGCTACAAGCTCTATCAGAAAGGCTAGTAAAGCACTAGCAGTATGTGTGTGTAATTAGGTTGGACAGTAACCTTCAAGGAACAGTCTTGGTGTCACTGATTCACTTTCTAATTGCATTTGGTTCCAGTTCAATGCTACCAACTACAGCCCTGCCATGAAGCATAACTTTGAAATACACCCTGCAGATGGCACCATCAATGCGTATACACCAAGGTTGGCGCTATTTGCCCTATTCAACCCTAATTTCACCCTTAGGAGATATTTACAGATTTCCATAATCTAGACCAGGGAAAAAGATGTCTTCATTTCTCAGGAGGGTGGCTCACCAGCTGAGGCTGGAAGGGAAATGTTTCTAGGGCAGTGTTCCACCAGGATTGCTCTTGTCACAGAGTGGAAAATGCTGTGAAAGATGAGATGTAGTTAGCCATCCTTTAGGGCCTGAATCTTCAGGCTAAAATGCCCAATACCATGATCTTCACACGTAACATTTGCTGGAATGAGAAAATGAAGCTGCAGATATTTGACTGGTTTTGTTATCAGGTTACTAGAAGGAAAGAATACAATTTTGTACTTGCTTTTGGAGGACAGACACTTTTAAAAATTATTAATTTCCCCATCCTCTCCATTTTCCACTATTGCTTTATTCTTTCATTATTTATCTCTCTTGCCAAAATTAGATTTTTTCCTCTGTGCTTGTTTACCTAGGATCGTAGAGCCTGGAAAACCCTGCTTATTAAAATGAGCCTTTATCATTGTCAAGTTTTTTAAAGCTTGAAGAATCTCATTCCATTTTTCCCTTACCCTAAAGCAAGGCACACACAAAAGGAACATTTAGGGCCACACACCTGACATATATCTTCCAGGATTGAAGGATGTTAAATTCTATATCACAATTTCATATAGGTTTGTCCTGGTCATAATATGAAATCAGATCATCTTTGTTGTCTTATTAAAAAACAAGAAAACCACATAGTCTGTGTAGTCATCAAATGCTCTTTTGAAATATCTGTCCAGCAAAAGCAAATTATACCCTTTTTTCCAGTACTTCATTGTACATTTCTATAAGATGAGGAAATAATTAAAAAAATATTGTTTTTATTATTGTTTATATTTTGGCAGCACAGCAAATGAGTAGATATAAATAGGTATTTTGAATAGATATAAATGTAGGGGAACCTGGAGGATATACAAATTTCAGTTCAGGTTGAATTAGTGGAAGCTCATTTTAGTATCACTGGCTCTACTCTATATACTGATGAAAACCAAAGAATGTAACTGGCATACTTATCCTGGCCACTATTTGCAGAAGTGTTCCTGGAAGTTGTCGTCATTTGTCAAGACATTGGAGATCAGGGCAAAGGGATCATGGTCTTCACCAGGAATCTGAGACTGTTATTCCAACTCCCAGGCAATAGAAACAAGCCTAAAGCTGATGAGGAATCTAGGTCATTGCTGGGTTTAGGGAAAAAAACCAAATCACCATGAAACAACACAAAACAACAACAAAAAAGCAAAAGTCCAAATGAAATTTAAAAAATTATTTTTTTCATATTCTTTAGTCATGGTTGCCAATGACTTCAGAGAATTGGAGACTTGGAAGCTGCTTCTGAATAAACAACTGAGACATTGCAACCACAGAGCTCTGCATCAGGAATCCATCTTGGATCAGCAAAGCTGCCAGTTTCCCCTCTAGGGAACTTGTCCTTGCAAATAAAGTTCAGGCATAATACAACAATTAGCAAAGCTCTTTAAGGAAGGAAAAAAAAATGAAACTTTCTTTATGAGAGGTCCAGCTCAGCCTGCTAAGTGTACAGCCCAAGGATATAACATCAGAAAGGAGGTCTGGGTTTTGCACCCTGAATGTTTTAGCAGGAAGGTCAGGGACAGGCAAAACAGCCAGTTCCCAAGATTAGAAAAGGGACTGACAGTAGAGGCAGTACCTATTATCTCACTTGGATGATTTGGGGAAGTAACTGAATCCCCAGGTACCGCAAAAGAAGATCTAGCTTTCCTTCAGAAGCTGATTAGCATTGCAAAAATGCCTGTGAAAGCCTGCTATTTGGCAAGACCGAGGTGCTGAGGAATGTTAGAAACAGGAACTGGGAGGAAGCCAAGGCACACAAAAGGTTATGGTGCTCTGAGATGTTGCCACTGAAGGGCTTCAGAAGAAGCATCAAGTGTTGCAAGGTCAAAAGAAGGGGTACTGGGGAGAGCTGTGGTACTTGGAAAGGTTCCAGCAGCACATGTATTCCATGTATTCTACCTCTGAAGTTCTCAGTCCTAGATAAAGAAGGAGGAGGCTAGTAGAAGCTCCACCATAGACCTGTGGAGGGCAGACTTTGGCCTGTCCAGGACACTGGTTGAGAGAGTGCCTTGGGAGGCAGTCCTAAAGTGGCAAAGTGGCCGAGGAAAGATGGACATTGCTCAAGAAGGAAGTCTTAAAAGCACAGGAGCAGGCTGTCCCCATGTGCCGTAAAACAAAATGGCAAGGAAAATGACTGGCCTGGCTGAACAAAGAGCTTTCACTGGAACTTAGGAGAAAAGGAAAATTTACTGCCTTTGGAAGAGGGTGCAGGCATCTTGGGCTGAGTGCAGAGATCTAGTTAGGTCATACAGTGATAAAATTAGGAAGGCAAAAGCTCAGCTGGAATATTGAGGGAGCTGGAAGAGGAGCTCACTGGGCCTCTCTCCATCAATTACCGACAGTCCCTGTTAAGAGATGAGGTCACTGGAAACTTACCAACATGATGCACATCTGCAAGAAGGGTCATAACGAAGATCTAGGGGACTATAGGCCTGTCAGCCTGACCCTGCTGCCCAGAAAAATTGTGAAGCTTGAGTATGCATCTTGAGTACATTCACATGGCAAGAGGATGGCCAGAGGATCAGGCCCAGCCAGCATGGGTTCAGGAAAGGCAGATCCTGCCTGACTAACCTGGTCTCATTCTATGGCCAGGTGAACCACCTTGTGGACGGTGGGAATTCTGTGGATGTTGTTTACCTGGACTTCAGTAAAGCCATTGACACTGTCTCTCACAGCATTCTCCTTGACAAGCTGGCTGGTCATGGCATAGACAGATGTACTTTTAGCTGGGTTAGAAACTGGCTACATGGCAGGGCCCAGAGAATTGCTTCAAATGGAGTCAAATCCAGTTGTTGACTGGTCACTGGTGGTTTTCCCCAGGGTTCAGTTTTTGGGGCAGTCCTTTTTAATATCTTCATTCATGATCTGGATGAGGGGATTAAGTGCTTCCTTACTAAATTTGCAGACACCAGGCTGGGTGGGACTGTTGATCTGCCTGAGGGTAGGAAGGCTCTGCAAAGAAACTTGGACAGGCTGGACAAGCAACCCAAAGTCAATAAATGAGGTTTAATAAGGCTGGTTCCTTCACTTTAATCACAACAACACAACAGACTTTGGGAGAACTGACTGGAAAGTTGCCAGGCAGAAAAGGACCTGGAGTTGACAGCCAGCTGAATATGAGCCAGCAGTGTGCCCAGGTGGCCAAGAAGACCAACAGCATCCTGGCTTGTATCAGGAATAGTGTGACCAGCAGGATAAGGGAAGTGATAGTGCCCCTGTATATGGCCCTGGTGAGACCACACCTTAAATACTGTGTTCAGTTCTGGGCCTCTCACTACAAGAAAGACATCTGAACTGCTGGAACAAGTTGAGAGAAGGGCAGCCAAGCTTGTGAAGGGTCTGGAGAACAAGTCCTGTGAAGAGAAGCTGAGCGAATTGGGAATTTTTAGTTTGGAGAAGAGGCGGCTGAGGGGAGACATTATTAGTCTCTACAATTACCTGAAGGGAGGTTGTAGGGAAGTGAGTGCTGGCCTCTTTTCTCAAGTGAATAATGATAGAACCAGAAGATATCCTGAAGTTGCACCAGGGGAAAATTAAACTGGATCTGAGGAAGAAATTAATTACTGAGAGAGTAGTAAGGCATTGGAATCAGCTGCCCAGGAAAGTGGTGGAAACTCCATGCCTGGAGTATTAAAAACTATGTAGATGAGGCACTTCAGGACACTCTCTAGTGGGTGATACAATACTGATACATATATATATATATATATGTATCAGTATATATATATATCAGTATATATATATATATTATTTGCGGGGAATGTTGACAGTTGGACACAGTGATATTAAGAGGTCTTTTCCAACTGTGAGGATTCTGTGATACCTAGTGTTTATTCTTGGTTTTTTTATAAGGTGAACTAGTAGTAAGATGCTGGAAAATGCTATTAGGCATGCAAGCTGCTACTCATACCACCGCTATCTTGAAGATAAAGTTACTGCAAATGGCATCAAGACCTTCATGATTTGTATCTGAAGGAGAGTCATAAAATGCAGATGTGAGAAGGTTGGCCAGGTGGTGGCCCAGAGCCTGACAAGGCTGAATGGAAAGGGGCCTCAAGGATCAGTGCATAAAGGGCTGATGCTGTCACCACCTTCTGTCACTAGATCCTTAGATGGTCTCTGTACATGTCCCATCTCTCCTCTTGTGGCAATACCCACAAACTTCTGTTTCAGCTGTGGGCCTATCAAAGTGCCTGTCAGTGATACAGCTGTCATTTCTGTGAGGAAGTGCTGAGAACAACAAAAATCAATGCAAAGCACTGCCCTGTAACACTGTAGGAGTGGAAACTCCCATCCACAGGACCTCTAATGTTCACAAGCTGTAAAATCCTATCTGGAATGTTCATAGTGTCTGACAACAAAATACCCATGAAAATGCTTTAAGGTAACACCCTTATTAGACAGTGGCTTTTTTTGTTTACATATCTTCTGTCATGTGTTGTATGACATAAATATTTAGCAGAAAAAGCTTGATTTGAAGACCAGTTTTAGTAAGTCTGCTTACAATAAAGACATTCCTGAAAGATGATTCATATCAGAAAGGTCAGGAAAAGATTTTGAATGTTTCCATGTTTCCTTGTCTGGTTTCAACTATAATATAAATGAAATTAATACATTTTTCTACTAGATTAATGATTCTACATGTAAGTTTTCTAACGCACAGGAAGAACAACATCAAGACAAAGTATGAGCCTGGTACTTGAGACATAAAGGTTCATGCTCTTTGTTTGCTACACATTTCCTCTCTACAGTATGCTGTCACATACAGTGCTGCCTTTGCAAATAAAAAGAAAAGAATGAATGAATAATACATCACTTTGGTGTTGTCTCATTTTTTTTCTAAATTTTAAAATTCACTAAAAGCCATAAATTGCTCAGGACACAGCAGCATATACAGCTAAAAACACGATGATGTGGATGTGTTGAAAATATGAAATTGTCTCTTGACCCAGCATTTCTCCACTCTTTAAAAAATCTATCAAAGCTATTTTCAATCAACAGATTTTTTCCCCACCCCGACCATCCCTGTTAAACTCTAGCATAACTTATTTCCATCAGTATCTCTCTGGCTCCCCGGCTTAGTTTACCCTGTTAAATGTGTAAAAGAAAGCCTGGTCCCTGGCTTCTGTTTACACTGTTTAATATGCATCATGCCTGGCTCCACTAGGCAAATCTCATCAGAACTAAAAAGATAAAATGCTAATGCTGTCCAGACATCTAATTGACAGCAAATATAATAGAATTCCGGGAAAGACCTGAATATCAGAAGGAAGGTCCCAAGTCACTGATTGCAACCCTCTGACAATAATTAATGCAAAGAAAGAACTTTTTACTATATAAAAAGCCAGAGGAAACAGGGAAAATCAGCAGCATCTGCAGCATTGACAGCTAAAGCGACAGCTAAGGCAGAGAAATCATCGCGAAATCATCAGTGAAGACAGAGCTCCTCCTAAGGAGAAGCAGACAGAAGGAGACTGAAGCAAAGTCAGAAGCAGCCCCACCGGGTGGCCAGCTGCAGCTTTTCTTCAGAGGGTGAAAAAGCTTAATAGTTTTCTCTCTTTCTTAATAGCTCTTTTCCCTGGATGATTAAATAGTTTTAAAAACTGTTCTGCTTGTTTATCCCCCACTATTAATTTCCTCTGAAGACTACTTCCAAAAGTGGTGTCATTTTTTCCCTGAAATAAATTGTTCTAATTTGCTTAAACCTTAAAACCTGTTATTTTTGCAATTTGTGTGATGTATATGAGCAGAGGCTAATATATATCTTTGCAATCAAAATACAAAATAATAGTTACAGACTGTAACACATGAGTTTAGAGTAAGCAACAGTATTCATCATTTAATTGACTGTCTGTACAGAAGGGTGAGCTCCACCTGAGTTACCAGGTGATGAGCACTGCAAATTCATGCCATGACTAACATCTAAAAATAGTTTTCTAGCAAACTGCTTACCTGTGTTTCAATGGGATAAAAAAAATGCATATTCTTAAAGAGTTTCCCCTACAGTTACAAGGAATGCCGACAGCTTACTGTATTTGCATTTTCCTTCTGTCTGCCTTTAACAAAAAAACAAACAAACAAAAAATAATTCAGGAGGAATCTAGGCATTGAAGTACAGAGGAAATAGATTCCCAAAGAAAAGGAAAACTGCTCTTGGTTAGGCAGTTTTTTTCTTTTCAAGCTGAAAAAATGGAGTGTGTTAGCACTTTTCCTCTAAGAAACCCAAACCGTGTCTTTAGATTTGAGTTTTGCCTCATAAAATTGTTTAGGTTGGGAGAGACTTTAATGATCACCTAGTTCCAAGACCCCTGTCATGGACAGGGACACCTATGGCTAGGATCAGGTTGCTCCAAGACCCATCCAATCTAGCCAACTACCAGGGAGGGAGTATCTACAACTTCCCTGGGCAACTTGTGCTTGTGTCTCACCACCCTTGTAGTGAAGAATTTCTTCCTAATGTCTAATGTAAATCTACCCTCTTCCAGTTTAAAACCATTCCCCCTTGTCCTATCACTACCTGCCCTTGTAAAAAGTCCCTCCTCAGCTCTCCTGTAGGGCCTCTGGAGATCTGGAAGGCCACTATAATATATCCCTGGAGCTTTCTCTTCTCCAGGCTGAACAGCTCCAGCTCTTGACCTGTCTTTGTAGGAGAAGGTGAACATTCCAGCCCTATGTACATCTTCATGTCCTTCCTCTGGACTTGCTTCAACAACTTCATGTCCTTCTTGTGTTGGGAGCTCCAGAACTGAACACAGGTGGGGTCTCACAATAGTGGAGCATAGGGGAAGAAACACCTCCCTTGACCTGCTGGCCACACTTCTTTTGATGCAGCCCAGGATATGGTTGGCTTTCTGGGCTGCAAGTGCATTTTGCTAGCCCATATTGAGCTTCTCATCCACCAATACCCCCAAGTCATTCTGTCTAGGGATGTTCTCCATCACTTCCTGGGCTTCTAGCACCTTTCCATGCTGCTCCTCCAATAGATATTGGGGCAGTTGAAATGGGGTTTGTGAACACAAAACTGCACCTCTCTGTCTACAGAGGGCCTCATCCTCTCATTCTTCCTGTTTGAGTGGCCTGTAGCAGAACTTTACTGTGATATCACCTGCCCCTGTCTTCCCTTTAGTCCTAGCCCATAAGGTTTCAGTCAGCTCCTCATGCTTCCCCTGCAGAACTCCATGGAGTTCAGCTGGTCACTATAGAGGGCAACACCCCCTCTCGTCTTCCTTGCCTGTTCTTCCTAAAGAGCCTGTACCCATCGATTTCCATGCTCCAGTTGTTGGAGTGAGCCCACCATGTCTCAGTCATATGATATATATATATATCTAAATGGGTGTGGAGCACCAGTTCTGCCTTCTTCTGGGAAGAATTATTTCTGAGGAGATGATTTTCTATCTGATCAGGTAAAGGACAATATGCATTGTATCAGATGTTTTTAACCTCAGTTCCTCATATGGGGTAGTAGTTAATTTTGATGATGCCTGTTAGTAAGCAGGAAAAAGAACTACTGAAACCTACCTTAGAAGACAAGTAGGCACAGACCTCAGAATGTGAGACAATCTTCTTTTGGCAGCTTCTAGCAAACAAAATAGAAATGAAGTCTAGTACTAAAGTCACTTTTAAAAAATACTATCGAGGGTCATAACATACCTTTTTAAGATTTTGAACACATGATATTGCCAAAAGATTAAAAATCAAACCAGGACATTTAAATTATAGCATAATTGACAAAATTTCCACAATTGCCAGACTTCAAATAAAAGAAAAAAATATTTTCACTGCTCTGTAATAGTTAACAAGAAGTTGAGCACCTCTGGGCACTCTCATTACAGCCTAGAGCAAGAGGGTGAAGGACTCCTGAACAAGGCATGAGGCAGGAAGAAAAGCACTCTAGTGAAACTCTAGTGAAGTTTATTGGAGTTTCCTCCCTGAAACAATGAGCTGGTGCAGGGACAATCAATAATGGTCTGTAACATGGAGATGTCTTCTGAAGCTATGAGCAAACCAAGACTCCTCACCTGAGTTAAAGCTGTCCTAAACAAAGGCACAGCTGTTCCTGCCATTCAGAGGGACCTGGACCAACTCAAGAAGTGGGATGTCAGCCTCATGAAGTTTAACAAGGCCAAATGAAGGGTCCTGCACCTGAACCAGGGCAACAGCTAGTATTAATACAGGCTGGGGGATGAAGGGATAGAGAGCAGCTCTAGGGAAAAGGACTTGGGCATACTGGTGGATGAGAAGCTCAACATGAGCCAGCAACATGCACTCATAGCCCAGAGAGCCAACTTTATCCTGGGCTTCATCAAAAGAATCATAGCCAGTAGGTCATGGGAGGTGGTTCTGCCCCTCTGCTCTTGTGAGACCTCACCTGGAGTATTGCATCCAGCTCTGGAATCCTCAGCACAAGGAAGACCTGGAGCTGTTGAAGCAGGTCCACAAACATCATCAGAGGAATGGAACACCTACACTGTGAAGAAAGGCTGAAAGAGTTGAGGTTTTTCAGCTTGGAGAAGAGCAGGCTTCAGGGAGACCTTATAGCAGCTTTTCAATATCTAAAGGGGCTTGTAAGAAAGCTTGGGAGGGACCCGTTAGGAGGGCAGTATGTAGCAATATGCCAAGGGGTAATGGTTTTGGACTAAAGGAAGGTAGATTAAGACTAGATAACACAATTTTTTTACAATGAGGGTGGTGAAACACTGGAACAGGTTTCCCAGAGAGGTGGTTGATGCCCCACTCCTGGAAACATTCCAGGTCAGGTTGGACTGGGCTCTGAGCAACCTGATCTTGATGAAGATGTCCCAGTTAATTTCAAGGTAGGTTGGACTAGCTGAGCTGTAAAGGTCCCTTCCAATCTAAACCATTCAGTTTTGAGACTACAGCCTTCCTGCTAGGAGGAAGGTGCTGCTAGAAGCTTAAAAAAGTTTGCTTCCTTCTCTCCACAATTTTATTGAGGTGCTGGGAGGTCTTATACCAAATTCCAGGGAAATATATTTATTACAATCTCATAATATCTTTGATTTTTCTTAATAATAAATCAAAATAGTCAACCTATATTTGACTACATTATTAGGGTGTAACAGTCAAAACAATCAGGCTATTTTGGAACAGTCACTAATACAATAAGTATTTCTCTTTGTGGTTTCCTCTTTAAACTTCGTCTATGCAGAAGGATAAAAGACTTTTCTAATCTTGTTTATTCTCAAGCAAGGTACACACAGACACTGTAAACACTACACAAACATTCCTTTCTAGATGTTGTGAGTCACTCCTACATCAAAAAAAGATAAAACCCTAGATGTTAGCAGCCATACACACTGGGAGAAAGAAAGCACTTCAGAAATTGTTAGACCAGGATTTCAATAATTAGACCTTATCCACGCAGCCCTCCAAGCTTGTTTGACTGAACAATACAATACAATCCTTCCTTCCTTTAAAGTTTTCATCTGAGATGCAACTTAATCTACCTGAGAATCTGCAGTCCAGTAAGCTGCTAAAAGTCACCTTAAAAATTTTTTCCTATAACTGACCCTTATCTATGGCTTCCTCATCCCTCAACAACCAGCATCACAATACAGTTTACCTGTTTAGTAGTTCTCCTTAGATATATGCCTACTTTAAGGTGCTAATTGACAAATATTAATTTCCCTTAATAGGTTGTATATAAACATTACTACACCAGAGGCTGTTAGACTTTATATCTGCAATATACCAAGACTATTTATAAATATTAACGAATAAACTATAAATATTAATGAATAAGCTGATTTTATTAAAAGTCAAAATTGTATTTTCAAAAAAACACAAGTTTTCATGTTTCAGCAGGCAGTCATTACACAAAAGTTTTCCTGGGCAGGCGCAAGGACACCATCTACCTGAGCAGTCTCCTAAAACCAATGTTCTGTGGCAACTGAACATGCATGCCTTCATTTGAAGTCTTTAGCTTTAAAGCTTGCACAGAGAATTTCTTCCATTGATTTGAATTACTGTAGTTAAAAGAAAATTGACTGTTGTACAGAGACAATGCAGATTAGCTGTGTTGTACATTCTTAACAAGGTAAGCTTTCATCTTTAGTGATAAGACATGGATTCTGCTTTAGCTTGTTTTATTCCTCCTTTCTGTGGAGCAAGATGCTGGGCATTACTTCAGCCATGTAATATAGGTTGAATCTTTTTACCAGGAGGGTAGCTGCTTGCTGCAAACAGCTCTTTGTACTATTTGGCTTTTATCACTTCTAGTTATAATTAATAATAGATAAAACAAGGAAGGAAAGGGCTGAGTAAAAAATCTGGAAAATGTTACTTTAAAATGCAGATATTAAACAATAGGAAATCTGAGAAGGAACAAATTTTATGATTCAAATTACTGCATAGCTTCTGGCAGCAGGTTTTCATGTTAGTGTCCAAATGATTGTCTGCTAATTATAGTCTCTCCTGCTCCCTTAGCTTTCTTATAACTCAAATGATGCTCACTCTGATTGTTCTTTTCCTCTTCTGCTGCTGATTCAGCAGGAAGTTTGCTTCACAGATGTGCTATCTCCGGTGGCTCTGGTTCAAGGAGAGACAAAGAAGAGTGGTTTCCAGTGTCCTGGAAAGTGAGCGCTGCTCTGCTCAGCGTTCTGCAGCAGATGGGTTTCCCAATGGATCTGTTGTGCTGGAATGAGCAGGGATCTTTTAAAATGACATCACTCTTGCTACCATGATTTTGATCCAAACAAAAAAAAGCAGGGTACTTAAGCTTCAATTAATGTTTGTATGGGGCAAAAAACCAAAATTCAACAGCTCACCAAAACCGGGCACTCAAAAGCACTTGTTTATGTTCCAGGTCTCACCCTGATTTCTAATTCACTGTAATAAACAGAATGATTCATATTAATCTTGGTATCTCATGATATCTTATCAGATAGCACCTGTTTAATAATGGGCATAACATTTTTTCTATATTTTGAAGAGCAAGGGATAGTGCATGAACATTGCAAGTGTATGTTAATCTTTTCCAAAGTGGTGGGGCCTCAGATGAAAAAAAACCCTAACATTTAAAGTGATAAAGCATAAGGTTAGTTGTTGCGATTACTGTAACTATATTGGATCTAGGCTGAAAGCAAATGCCTTAGCAAGGCTGCCTATTCTGGTTTCACTTGGAGAGTCAGGACATGGAGTCTCTAAAACCTCTCTAAATCTGGAGTCCACCTCCAGAGGACATGTCCAGAAAACTAATTCTGCTTTCTCCAGTTCAACCTTGTCCAGACCCTGGAGAGCCACATCAAGCAAGCTGCACCCATATGCAGTGCAAGAGCTGTGTAGCAGTAGATATTTCCTCCTCTTACATAAAGTCAATTTTTTTTTCCACAGTAATGACCCACTGTGATTTAGTAGTGCTGAATATTTCCAAGATGCTATAACTCTTCTATCGTGGTAACCCATCAGACTTTGGGGGCACTTGAAAACATTGGGCTCAACACTGATAGACTTTAATGTTTTGCTTTGAATTGTAGATGATTCAAGTGATAAGGCACCTGATGCTAAAAGGTAGGCTGCCTTTCTGTGTTAGTGAAGGATAGAATATCTTACTGCTTTTTCTGAGACTTTGCTGTTTATTGTAAATGGCACATCTTAAAGGGACTTGAAAAATATGGTTGTGACTTGGAAATACTGAAAAGGAAGGCAGAAAATAAATGCTTTTAAATATAAAGAAAGTGTATAGAGTTACATACTGCAGGACAAAGCTACCTCTATCTAGACTGACTGAAAAAACTGAAATCAGAAATTGATGTAATGTATACACTGGAACGAATGGTTAATAAATAGATGCAATAACTTTGTATTTTTTAAGGAAATACATTTAAAAGTATTAAAGCAGTTATCTCAATAGGGCTATACATCCATATTTTCTACCTCCCTTGTGGGATGTAACCGTGTGATTCAATTGTAAGTATTTGTTTTCCAAGAAGTTTGTCTCTCAAAAGTATGAAAAACTTAAACTCTTACATTATCACCCATAAACAGTGATGTGACAAGTCAGATGTAATATGAATTCAAAAGAGATGTTATTAAGAAAAACAACCTTGCAAAGACATACGTTATGATTTACTGGTTTCTTATCCCAATGAAAAAGAATAATTAATCATGCGCCAGATAAATGCATGCTCTGTTTGCTTCCCCTTTGGGTTTAGAAAATAACAGATCATGATAATAAGAGGTCATTAATTAAAAGTTAACATCTGTCTGTGCTAATGTTTAACTTCCAAAAACTTGTAAAAAGATGCTAATATCTACTGCAGCTATAGTGTACTATTTAAAAACACATGCCTGTGTGATGAATATAAAGGTGTGAAAGACACTGCGCTAAGTTGAGGACACTGTGAAAAACAAACTTCTACAGTAATTCATTTTAGTAACTTGCTTTTTGGTATATTTTCTTCCAAAAGCTTAAGTGAGAAAAGCTTACAGCATGAAGATGGTAGGGGGCAGGGATACCCTTTCCTCTACCTGCAGGAGCCAATGTCTCTAAAAAAACATACCCAGTTGTGAACATTATATATGTTAAATAAATAATTACATGGGAATCTAAGAATTGCTTGTGAACTGCTTCATTTTCAAAGACTTTCTCAATTGAACAATTTCTGTAATGGAACATTTTAAAAGTAAAGCTGATTATCCTTGAAAGCTAATGTATCTTCCAAATAATATCTATTTATAAGGGCTGGAAATTTCCTTTGTAACAACAATGCATTGACTGTTGCAGTAGTCATATCTCTTAGCAAGGCAACCTCTAAATAAATGATACACAGTTGCAG
Organism: Calypte anna; assembly: GCF_003957555.1. Lineage (NCBI taxonomy): Eukaryota > Metazoa > Chordata > Aves > Apodiformes > Trochilidae > Calypte > Calypte anna. Next base: position 19,980,857 of record NC_044274.1, on the reverse strand, counting down.
ATTCTGATACAAAATAATTATCTTCAGTGTGGCATTACTACTGAGAGATCGCCCAGCAAATATTGACTTACTTTGGACTTTGAGTGCTATCTGAAGAGAAAACCTTAATGATTCTTACAGCGAGTGAAGTATTTGCCTGGGCCAATTCTTACTAAATACTGTGTGCTCTGAATATGTCCTAGTATTTCCACAAGTAGGAGGAAGTTATAGCCTACAGATGTATGATTTAAAATTGAAGTGCATGTTGCTTTGCTTGTAGTAAATTTTGAGCAATTCTTGCTGGTCAGACTTCTGGGGACATTTCTCTGTTACCTTTTCATACCTCTCATGACCTAAACCATTTAGGAAAAGCAGTTTATCTTTTATAAAAGGTATTCTTTAATATCTGCAAAAGGTGGAACCTGAAAATATTTAGTTGGTGTCACTGCTTTGTTTTCAGTCTTCTATTGTGTCTTCCCCTTTCTGAGTTCCAGGACCTTTACATGTGCAGTGTCCTCTTGACGGTGTTATTCTTCATGAAAGAAGGGTGCTAGGACCTCTAAATCATGTGTGCTTTTTTTTCTCTTGATACAGTGTAAGCCATTTGAGATATATGCGAGCACCAAAGGTGTTCAGACAAAGAGATATTCAACACTAAGAACTAAGGCTTAGCCCTGCTACAAACTTGGAAAGAAAGTTAGAGTACTCGAAAGAAAGGTAAGCGTAGTCAATTATGAGCTAAAATTGCACCTTCTGCCTCTCAGTGCAATGTACCACTCAAATGCAGAGATGCATTGTCAGGAAGAAGTTGGGCCCAAGACGTTTATTGATGTTTGCTTTGAAATGGATTTGAATCCAGTGAGCTGAAGATGACTGATTTGGCTGTTGCCATATAAAGTTTTTTGTATTTCAATTAAGCTAGATGGGCTTGCTCCAGTCCTGGACTGATGAGTTGTTCATGTGCCTGTGCTTCACAGCAATGAGAAGCATTGGACCATACTTCCAAAAGAGGCCCCTGAAAATACTCGAACTTTTCTTAAGCTGCCTGCTTTCCTTTGCTATTTCCAGGCACCAATGAGGCAAGATAGTTCTTAGAAAAACTATTTGTGCTTCTATCCTGTCAACTTATTGGCAAGAAAAAGAAATAATTATATTTCTTCCATTAATTGGAGAACAGTTTCCTCATGTTTGAAGTTATGGCTTTCACAAAACAAAAAAAGAGTTTTTTATAACAGAGCACAGCTAAATTCCTTGTGCCTAGGTGACTTTATACAAATGTGAGCGGTTTTTTGGCATAGCCTTTAATGGATTTTTAGTTACATGTTAAGAGTTCACAAGGGTAATGTTAATGCTGAGTTTTTAAATGGTAGCTGGATGTATTTATTGGACTTGTTTGGAAGTGGCATTACCAAGCACCATATAGCTAGAGCTGGAGATTAATTGTCATCTACTACTTTTGGGAAATACTTTAATGACATGCAGTTCAGCTTATTTTTTTGAAGCCATTATGTCTGCCAAGTGAGACCACTGTTAGGAGGGAATCTACAGAGATAGCAGCTGGAATCGCTATTTTAGTCATTGTCATAAGCCAAAAAGGTGGGGGTGTAAATTGTACCTATTTGCCTTCAGATAAAAAAAAACAAACATACACAGACTCTCATAATATTATGTCATGCAAACATGATATATTTTTTTCTTCCTAAAGCATTTTCAGTGTGTTCTAAGCAAGCTTGTTGTGGTTTAACCCCAGCTGGCAATCAAGCAACACACAGCTGCTTGCTTATCCCTCCTCACATGGGATGGGGGAGGGAATCAGAAGGGTAAAAATGAGAAAACTTGTGAGTTGGAATAAAGAGGGTTTAACAGGAAAAGCAAAATCCTCATGCAAAAGCAAAGCAAAACAAGAAATTCACTCACACTTCCCATCAGCAGGCAGGTGCTCATCCATCTTGAGAATAGCTCCAGGTGGGCTCCATTACATGCAATCGTTACTTGGGAAGACAAATGCTATCACTCTGAGCGTCCTTCCCTTCTTTTTTTCCAGCTATATATACTGAGCATGGTGCCCTATGGTACGGAATATCCCTGTGGTCAGTTGGGGTCAGCTGTTTCAGCTGTGTCCCCTCACAGCTCCTTGTTGCACCCCCAGTCTACTCACTGGTGGGGGTGGTGTGAGAAGCAGAAAAGGCCTTGACTGTGTAAGGACAGTTACTTGGAGGTAACTAAAACATCCCTGCTTCATCAACACTGTTTTCAGCACAAATCCAAAACATCAACCCACATTAGCCACTATGAAGAAAATTAACAACCGTAGCTAAAACCAGCACAAGGCTCTTGGGATTTGCTGGCTGCAGTCTGCCGAACCAGAGCCCTGGATACACAGGGGCTGAAGGCAGGAACCAATCAAAAGATGCCAGCATACACCAGTTGAGCTGTGGGGAAGTGACTCTGTGTGTGTGTGTGTGTGTGTGTGTGTGTGTGTGTGTGTTTGTGTGTGAGACCTGGAAGAAGCAACACCTGAGGAAAAGACCAGAAGTTTAACTTGTCTGGAGATTATCAGTTATGGAAAAAAGCACATGTCATTAGTTACTCCCTTCTCACACTGTTTGAGATCAGTTCCTATTTCATTGAAAAAAATATTTTGCACCCATCAAGAAGATCCCTCCTATCCCATTACTGCCCAGTGAAGCAACTATATTAGCTCTATATTAACTCTGAACAGTCAGATAGGCTTCATGATTGTTTTGCACTCTCTGTGTCTGGGGAGCTGTGCCTCAGTTTCATGTGCACATGCTTTTTCTGACCCCGGTACAGTGTAACTCAGATGTCCAGAGCAGATCAGTCAGCACATCTATGCAGGTGCAAAGCTTGCTCTCCTGTCTGGGAGGAAAATACTGACTTTTTTAACAAGGCATGCATATAAAAAAATGTAACTAGAAATAAATGACTTACAATTTTTTTCCTGAATCAATATGTCTTTTGCAGGTTCTGAGAAAGGAGCTGCTCATAATTTCTCATGAGATTACAAAGCAGATGACAGATTTTATTATCCCTTCTCCCTTGCAGCTAATTTGAAGATTAATGACTCAAAATTGTTGAGAGTATATGCAGTGGATGAGTATCTTCACAATTGTCATTCAGTGAGTACCTCAACTCCCTCACAGGGAGACTTTGTTCCTTTGATGAAATGGCTGTTTCATGAGGCACAGGATGATGCCCAGAGAACAAGCAGCTGTATAGTTAATGTTCACAGAACAAGATGCTTGCCAGTTCCTGAACCTGTTGCTGTTACTGAGGTACGTGCTCTCTGTCCCCCCATAATAATATTCTCTTTCTAACCTCCCCCTTTCTAGCTCCCTTAGAACGCTGCTTGATGCATGGTCTTAGGAAGACTGCTGATTGCTTGGTTACTTCCTGGAAGCAGGAAAGGAGAAAGCCTCTAGGAGTTTTTTCAGGCAAGATGATTTGCATCCATTTGATCCAAAACTTAAACTATAAACCTAAACTATATCTAGCTTGGTTTTTGGAATCAAGATCTTGCGATGCAACAATTTGTAATGTAGTCCCTCCTCTGGATTTGTTGCATTATTTTGTTTCTCCCACTGGCTATACAGTTTAGTTAATCTCCCTTCCTCCGTGCTTCCACACATTCTGTTTCCTGATGTTTTCCAAGTTGGTTTTGAGCTTTTTCCCAGAAGAAATTCTTTCTGTCTGCAGAATGTGACTTTCTCTCAAGTCTGAGTTATTTGGCCATAATCTATGGGAGGCAGTGATGTATCTCTTGAGTTTGCATGAGACCTGTGCTTGTAAAGCTGGAGCAAACCCTCTAGTAAATATGGCCAGGCATTCCAAAGTCTGTGCAGGAGAAGGAATTCTGCTGGCAGACCTATTATGAGTATTTCCATGCATTGAGTTGACAGGGGAAAATAGCCTGGTAAAACCTGGGTGTGATGAATTCTGTAATCCTTAATGTGCATCTTTGGCATCTGCATATTTTGGCCAGAAACCTTGTTAAGCAATTTATCTGGTTTATTTCCTTTCATACAAAGACATGCTTGGGAACCAGTCTAACTTGACTCAAGATATCTCTAAAGAGTTGGGCTTTTTTTTGTGTTTGTTTGTTTTTTTAATGCAGTGCTCTGTGAGGAGCTGAAATGTTGAAAACATTTGTTCAAACCACAAATTGCCATGTATATTTAATGAGTTTGTACATCTTTTTAAGCTTTCTATGGTAGCTGAAAAATAACACCACATTTTGACCTTGTCATTGGTTTGTCTGTTTGTTTGTTTTTTCAAAGCAAATAAAAATGTGAACAGCCTGACTGCTGAAAGAGCAGGCAACTGGAGTTTCTCATCACAGGACTTAGACCTCCTCACTCTTTCTGCCCCACTGAATCAGTATTACTCTTCTAGAAGCAGCCATGTTTCCTTAAGCAGCATAACTACTTCAGGTGACCCTGTGCTGGCAGGGGGGGTTGGACATGATGATTTTTCAAGGTCCCTTCCCAACCCTAACATTCTGTGAATTTGTGATAAAATGAAGTTCTGACTTTTAAAAATTATGTTTCGTGCAAGTGAGTGTTGGAGGATTTCCTTTGTACATATCACTTTTCTATTAGCCACTGCTCAGAACCCTGAACATTAATCCCTGTCATCATTTGGCAGATGACTGAAAGCTGTCCATGTCTGTATCAGAAATTTGCTGATTTCATGATTGTCAAATCTGTGATTTAAGGGTAACTATACTGAGTTACTTCAGTAAGACAAAATTAGCAAGCTTGTGGAGGCAATATTTCTGGCATGAGAATCTAAAGATACAAAGCAGACTATTAACTATTAAAATATTAAATAATTAATATTAATAATAATAAATAATAAATAATTTAATATTAAATATTAAAACTATTAAAATTAACTATTTTTATTTACTCAGGTTGAGTATCCATAAAAAGAGACAGCTCTTTCAAAACCAGCCCTCCTGGAATTCTAAAAAAGAAGCAGAAACTTTTGAAGCTAAATGCATACTTTGGTAGGGGAAACCTCACAGTGTGCTGTGAAGGTCACTCCTACTCTTTCAGTGGAGGAAATGCCCTGCTCTACTTAAAATGAGAGCTAAAATTAGCTCAGGCCCATCTAAAAAGCCCAATAATCCATGTTGTGGGCTGACCTATCACCTCCTGTTTCTAAATTTGTATTGGCAACATTTACTTGTTTTTCAAAGCCTACTATTTTGCCAGATACCACAGCTTCTCTTGGCATTGCAGAGCTGCAATAATAAATGGCGTTCCCATTTTTCAATGAGAAAAATGGGAATTTTTGCCCATTTTGAGCATGATTGCTCTCTACTGTTTTGCACTTGCTGTGGGCTACAGCTATATACCTCAGACATAGAAGTGGGATGTACATGTTAAACAAAAAATTAATTGTGGTTGATCTAAGCCAATAGTAATTGCTCTCAAATGTTAAAAACAACTGCCTCGCATCAAATTATAAGTAAGATTGAAGGCCCACTGAGAACATACAACTCAAAGCTGCTTAAAATGTCAATTTGAAATAGAGCTAAAGCTTACATAGAACTGGTTTTCCAAAACAATCCCTGTGCTGGACAAAATGCCTGGGTCAGCTTGAAGCTGTGGAACTGGCTTCTCATTTTGTGTTTTGGTACTCCTGGCTTTCTCTTCTTAATGCAGGTGTAGAGAAAAAACATCTGCTATGCTGCTGGGAGGTATAGGACATATTTTTAGTCCCCAGTGTTTGTCCATTGTGAGGTCAGTGACTACACTCAGACTTTTTGTAGTGAAGTACTTACCCTTCTGTCTAGCGGGCTGTCATTGTGCCACCAAGTTTTCAGTTCCACCTTTGTTTGCACTTTTCCCTGGGTTTTTCTTTGAACTGATGAGGAGTTTAATTCAAGGAATTGGTTTCTCCAGTTAAGAAAGTAGATGCCTAATAACTTTCTGAAGTCTTTGGCCATTGGTGGAGCAAACAGCTAAGCTGAGGAAGAGGAAAATACTGCACTGGCCTACCGACCTACTGGTCTACCATGAGTGGCTCATGCTAATAATAGCTTCAATCAGAAAATCATGCTAGAACAAAAAAATCAAGTTGCTGGAAAAAGATCAAGTGGGGATTTTCACTTTCACATCTAGTATTTAGGGACGTTTTTCATTCATATTTTCTTTTGTTCATCTTGTCTTAATCATCACTTGCTCTCATTTCTGCTCTTAAAGAGGCCAACAGACTACATTTTATATCTCTTATTTCCTAAGTATCTTAACTTCTGCTAGGCAACATTTTTTGTATATATATATATATTTTTTATTTTGTACACTGATGTGCTTCAACTCTTCAGATAAGCAGTCAGGACAAGTGTAACTACAATAAACTCAATGTAGTGCCAGTCACTTTAAATATTTACATAGATACAGAAAGAACTCTTAACTGTAAAGCTGTAGTGATCTATGTATAAAACAAAATGGAGGCAAGAAACAGAAAAACTTCTAATGTGTGCAAGATATAAAACAACTTACTGAAAAGTGTTGCTCTTAGCTTTCCCCAGAATCTCTGAACACATGCCCCTTTCATGTCATATCTGATGATAAACAACTTTGATGGTGACAGATGATGCTAACTTTCCTTTTCCACCCTTTTGTTCAAGCCTGTTTCTTTGATAATAGAGTGGCAGATAGAAGAAATCTAGAAAAGGAAGTAGATGTTAACAGGGTTTAGCCTAATCCCAATGGGAAAGAGAGCACAGGATACCCCTCCTTTGCAGATGATACTGACTGACTAGAGCGTCGTTCAGCACACTTTTCCTTCCTGAGCAAGCTTCCTCTTCTGCTCCATTCAGCATTGCTTCTGGCATGTCCTGTTTAAGTACCAAAGAGCCTATGTAGTACCTGCAGTGCTGAGAGCAACTGCTGGCTTGTGTCTTATCATGCAACAACTTTTATGTAGACTGTGAACTCTTGCAGTAGTTAACTTTGAGGTTACTATAATTTTTGTTTTGGACTTGGACATGCAAGAAAAAATAGTCAAGCTATAGAAAAACAAAATAAGAAAAATGCAACAATGTGCAAACCTGTGGTGTGACTTCACTCTTAGAAGCAGCTGATGTATTATGGTGTTTGTGTGTGTCCTGAATGCAAGGGCTAGCTGAGACATTACTCATCCAAACTGCAGAGGGAAGAACTGTAGGAGTAGTCAGGGGTAAGAGAAAGCTGAGTCTCTTGACACTATCTTCACTTTACACTGATGCTTGATTGGGGCTAAATTATTTTGCATTCAGAGCCAAACATCTATGTAGGTATTCACTAAACCCTAGGAAATAGATTTTTGTGTCTTTGGAGTGACAAGATTGTGCAGCCACCAGACCTGCAGCCCTGCCTTTCTGCCAGGCCCAAGGAACCCATGCCAAACTTGCAAGCTGGGAACAGATCTTTGCACCACCTCAGAAGGAACTAAAACCTATCACAGTCTATTTGGCCACTGGCTAAGTACCCTCTTTTCTGAAGATTTTTCTGGGAAAACAAATGATTGCCTGAAGCTCCTGGCAGCCTGCCTGGTTTTTGATCATGTCAAATGAAATTGCGAAAGAATTCAGGTCTTTGGAAACTGTGCCAAGCTTCAAACAAAGAAAATGAAACTACATGATTTATAGCAGAAACAAGTGCTTTGCATTACCTCTACACTGAGTTAGGGAAGACAAATGGTATCACACCAGTGTGTGAGGATGATCTGTGAAAATAAAAGCCTTCAACGGAATGGGTACAATGAAACTGAAAGCAGCATCATAGCAAACACCTAGTTGTTTTTCTAGCTAAGTTTTTATGTGTTTTATACTTTATTTGAAGAGGTTGCCTATGCTAGATACCTACAAGCTGAAAAATAAGTATTTTACTGCAGGCTCAACAGCAAATGCACCAGAGAACAGGGAAAGCATGAAACACAGAAGCAGAGCAGATACAGACCTACATGGGATGGTGGATAAAGACCAGCGTGGAGTTGGGCTAGAAGTTAAGCTAGCGAATAAAATAAGAGAGATGAGCTGGGAAAGAATTTAGGAGGAGAAATGAGACTGAGTCAATCAATGAAATATGGTAAGGTTAACAACAGTTTCTCCAGACATTACTACTCTCTCCTTTGACAAGACTCAGGGAACTGTGAAGCACTTTGTGCACAAGTCACATTTTTAATAACATAGTTTGTATAGGGTGATGTTCTAGAATTAAGCTGTGTATTTTTATCACCCATGTACTTTGGTATTCCAGTGATGATTCTGTTCATAGGGTTCACTGGTTTGTCCAATCTTTAAGTAGAATGTGCTTCTTTTTGGACAAACTGTCATAACTTCATTTCAGCAGCTGAGGGCACTCCATGATCGGCAAGTCGAAAACACGGTTCTGAAGACTGCAGCGCTAAGGAACAAGAGTGGGAGTTTTGAATGCAGAAAGCGAGGGACGAGGCTCTACTAAATCAATATAGACTGCCACTGCAGCCCCCCGTACGGACTGCAGGTCTACCCTTGTGTGTGACTAGAGGAGCAGAGTGAACTGGCATAGAATTGCATACTAGCAATGGAAAAGCATATTGGTGGCCCTGTATGAAGGAATTACAGTTGCGAAACAGTCTGGAGTCCAAGTAGATGGCATGGGCACTGATTTCTCATAAGGACTGGGGTGCCTTGGTAAATTCATGGCCATAAACAGTGCTACGGCTTTGTAATATGCAGGGAATTGGACATCCAGGATTTAATACACCTTTTTCTGGAAATCTAAGTGCTCAAACATTTTATTATTTTTTTAGTACAAGTGGTTCCTGCCAAGACTTTCTTCCCACAAGCCTGTAATTAGGCCACTTATAATTCTGTCAAATTCCCATTCCTCTTCTGACTCTGGAATTTATGCACTCTCAGATTTCCCAGACCCTTGATAACCAGGCTTTTTGGAAAAAGCTGTACACTTGTGTCAAAATGAAATCATATGGATAAGGGATTATTGTTTTGGGGGACAGAGGCAGAAGGCATGTCTGAAGCCTGTCTGGGCTACATTTGCCCTGTTTCTTGGCAGGATAACTGCAGTGCTGCATACTGATCTGGCTATGCAGTTGCTGCTATCTTAGCTAGCTTCTTGTGCCAGCTGCAGGTACACTAAAACACTCGGCTGATATGAATTGGAAGAAAAAATGGAAGATTACAGAGCACAGATTACAGATGGCTTTCCACTTGCAAGATATGAAAGGATTAGTTTCCAGCCTTTTCATTGGTGTTATCTTATCTGGGAGAACAGTTTTAGATGGAAAAAGTGTAATATATTAATTGCAAAACATCCAGTAGCTCTCAACATAAGCTTTTAGAGCCCTCCGAAGCACTTAAGTTTTGAACTTAATACATACAGTTAGTTGTGTGATGAGCATCTTTGACCCTGGAAGGCAGGGCAGAACTTGCAAGACAGTGAGAAGACTGGAGATAGGGAAGACAAGGTAGCAGATTTGGAGGCAGAAAGGGCAAAACCACATTTCATCAATGCAGTTAAGATTGCTGCCAAAACTTCTCATTTTTGCAATAGCTTTTCCATTTTAAAACCTTGCAATGAGATAAGCATTAGCTAAATGCTACCCATGCCAAAGTGGGAGAAGCAATCATAAAAGTAGCTGAACATGCTGCATTGGGGCAGCCTGACAGCCTAGCCTCTTTGTAACTCAGAGGGAGCACAGCTTAAAAACTTTCCTTCAGCCAAGTATGTGAGAGTAAATAGTTCTAGGCTTGCTTAGCACTATACTTGCACAATACAAAATTTAGCTTTCACCATGTGATTGTGTCCTCTTAAAGTTAAGCTTAGCAATCTCTCCTAAGACTTCAGCCAAAGCCTGTTTTTCTTAAATTTTCCACAATGTGTAGTACCAGTTCCTTCCAGAGGAGGGAAACCGTGTACTTCTATGCTGCCTGTATTCTCCTTTCCCATAAGCCTTTCTGCATAGTAGACCAAAGGAACATACCTGAGAGAAAAAAAATAATCGAGAAATCATGTTTCATGATTAAGTAACTTATTCGCAATAACGGATACTAATTTTAAGAAAGAATTTGCGTGAGAGAAATAACATGCACCCAGAAAGCCAGTGCTTGCAAGGCGAAGGGGTGAGCGGGCACAGGGCTGAGTGCAGCCTGTGTGTCCTTTTTCCCTCTTTTTACTGCTATCCCTATGGTAAATGTCTAGTAATACTAACCTAGCTTGATTAGACTTTGCAGAGTGAAGTAAAAAGTAAGACACCTGCACGCAGGAGTATGCATCCAGTAAAAAAGGGTATATGTGTAGAAGTAGAGTGTACACAATCCAATATATTTGAAACGTAAACACTGCTACTTTTATAGTGCAATACTTACGTAAGGAAACTTAAAATGTCGCTCTGTGTATTTCATGTTTTGGAAGGGTTTCTGATACCTAATCCATACTGCTGTCGACACTGTAAAACAAGTGCTGCTGTTAATTTAAATCTGAAATGAAGGACATTCGGGGACTTACACCAAAGTAATGTATGCATTTATATGCTCTGGGAGTCATTCACATTATTCATATAAAATCAACTAGACCTTAATTTTTACCAGCCATGAAAGAGAGCAAAAGTATTCCTAGTCTGTGCCAAGCAGCAAGCAATACTTAAAAAATGTGAAACAAACCAAGGAAAAAATAAAGCTCTGCATTTTTGCGTCCTCAGAATGAGAGGGGTGCAAAACTATTTCACATGTAAAAAAAAATTCTCACCCTCCTCATTTCCTACTCACTCACTTTTCAACAGGTGCATGTATTGAAACATATAGATCAGAGGTCCTGGAATTGTTGCCTTCAGGTCTTCAAAATTAATTTATGTTGGTTAAGGAAATGCTTCTGCTTGGGAAAATAACATGTTTAGAGCTGACTCCTGTCAGCCAGTTCTGGCAGCTGGGCTCCTCATACGAAAGGAGGGACGGAGAATTTCCTCGGCCGTGGGGCTTGCCCCTTACTTATGTCTGAATAAGTCCATGGGCCTCAGTTTCATGCTGAGATAAAGAACCGGCCCTGGCTCTCTGCTGTCATGGAACTGATTAGGCATCGGTGGGGAAAACTCATTCCTTTCCTCATTCGCAGCAACAGACAGGTATTAGGGGGCCGATCGTTCACAGAAACTAGTGCTGACGCACATGAAGCAACAGTGAAGTCACGAAAACACACCTTGTGCCCAGGTTCCCCTCTTCAACTCGCGCCCGCGGGTAGTGGTAGGCAGAGCCGTCACCGCAGCCAAAGCACCTAGTAGGGTGACCCCAAGGGCGCCGGGCCCGTCTCTCCCGGAATGTCAGCGGGCTCCACACCCTGCACACCCAATCTATTCGGGGCCCGCCGCACCGCTGCACAGGGTACGGGACTGCAGCAGGGGGCAGGACTCAACTGCGCACTTCGGCTCAGCTACCCTTGGGCTGCCACGAGACCGAGCCAACCCGCACGGGCGGAGCAGAGCCCGGAGGGGGGCGGGCCTCAGCGCTGGGGCGGAGCCACCGCCCGCCATATAATGGGCGAGCTGAGGCGGGGTTCGGTGTCGAGAGCGCGTCGGGAGCGAGGCTTGGGCAGAGGCTAGCTAGGGCGAAGCAAAGAAAGGCAGGGCGGGCAGGTCGGGGCAGACGAGACGAGACGAAGTGCAGCGAGGTGAGGTGATGGAGCTCCTGCGGACCATCGCCTACCCGCCGGGTGGCGGCGGCGGCGGCGCCAAGGGCTGTGAGGTGACGCTGGGCAGATCGGCGGCCAGCGAGGCGCGGAGGAAGAAGGCGGAGGAGCACGCACAGCCGCACGGCCACCCCGCCGCCGAGGTATCCCGGATTATAACCGACCCCACGACGGGGAAGCGCTACTGCCGCGGAAAGGTCCTCGGAAAGGTAATGGCTGTGGCGGGTCCCGCTCTTTCTCGAGGCGACAGCCGCTGTGACCGAGGCCCGCCTGCCCCCCCCATGCGGAACGCGGTGCGGAGCGCTTTGCGGGCGGTGTGTGCGGTGGACGCTGCCCCTGCGCGGATACTCTCCTCCGGGGGATGCGGGAGTGCCCCCCCAACCTGCCCGGAGACGGATTTTCCTCTGGGCCACCCCAGATGCAGTGGGGCCGGGTACCCTTCAGGTCCCCGGTTCATCTTTGCCTATTGACTACATGCAGAACCGTGCCTTCAGCTTGAGGAAGCCTGCAAAAAGAACATAAGTGTCGCCTGCGGGGCGGGGGGGGGACCCTCATTGTAAACCTTCAGATAGGCGATGACCTTTACCAAATAGTCCCATGCGAAGGAAGTTGCAATTCTTGACTAATACGTGCGCTGGTGAATGACTAAGTGTGGGACTTCTTTCATACCTGCTGTAATTGCCTTTTTCTCGTGTGTGTCTCTAGGGTGGATTCGCCAAGTGTTATGAGATGACAGATTTAACAACAAATAAAGTTTATGCTGCAAAAATCATTCCTCACAGCAGAGTAGCAAAACCTCATCAAAGGGAAAAGGTGTGTGTGCATAAACGACTTTTTTCCCCACCCCCGCCGCCCCCTGCGTAAACTCCCTTTGTGTGCTGGATTGCCGAGCCCTTCTAAAATGGTTCTGATGGAGCCATCTACTCAGCCTTGTGGACTAAAGGCTAACACGTTTTTGGTTTTTTCACCTTTTTCTCCCTTCAGATTGATAAAGAGATTGAGCTGCATAGAATGCTTAGTCATAGACATGTTGTGCAGTTTTACCACTATTTTGAAGACAGAGAGAATATTTACATTCTTCTGGAGTACTGCAGTAGAAGGGTGAGCATCTGCTGGGAGAAATTCAGTATTACCTAATTGGAATCTGCAATTTAAGTTAATCTGTGATGTGTAAAATATACTTTTTTGTGGCTTCTGTGCATTGATTCACTTTCACTTACTGTGAATCTTGTGCATGAATGTTCAGCAGTATTCCTCTCTTTGTCTTTTCCTCTGCAGTCAATGGCTCACATTTTAAAAGCAAGGAAGGTATTGACAGAACCAGAAGTACGATACTACCTTAGGCAAATTGTGTCAGGGCTGAAGTATCTTCATGAACAGGAAATCTTACACAGGGATCTTAAGCTAGGTAAGTTATGCATGTTACTGACTTCAAAACACACTCCACCAGCTCTGTCAGCATTGTGCCACTTTACACTTCTGGTAACTTAATTAAAAGAATCAGCTTAGTCTGTTTTTACAGTGGAAACTTGGAGTGTTTAAGGGATGACATTAAGCATTCCAATAAAAAAAAAAATCTGGCTAGCTTCTAGCTTTGAACTAAGTATGACTCAGCACCTGTGGCAAATGCATTCCGGCCTTGCAAGAATGCATTTCTACCTTGCTAACTGGAATTTCTCTGTCTGCTAGGTAACTTCTTCATTAATGAGAACATGGAACTGAAGCTGGGTGACTTTGGCTTGGCAGCTAGACTGGAACCACTGGAGCACAGGAGGAGGTAGGAACATCAACAAATGTGAAATCTAGTAGTAAATGAAACCAGATTAATTTAGATACGAGAAATCCTGCTCCAAAGCAAAAGCTAATTGCTTCTGGAATCAAGATTTCCCTTCCAAAAACCAGGCTGCTGTGCTTTGACTTCTGCTTTCCTCTGAGCATTTGAATAATAGCAAATGCCAGTGACAGGATACCTGACTGACAAGCAGTGCAGATAGGAGTCTGCTGTTTGTGTATCATGAAGACACCATGAAACGCGTATATCCTGTTAATGTTGATATGACTCTTCTTTAGTAATCTGTTTTTGTCCAAACTTGAGAGGAAGCTGTAAAAAACAGCTTCTCTTTCCATCTGAAATACTAAGCGCCTCTGTGGTCTCTTTGATTTGCAGAACAATATGCGGCACACCAAATTACCTTTCCCCAGAAGTCCTCAACAAACAAGGGCATGGCTGTGAATCTGACATCTGGGCCTTAGGCTGTGTAATGTAAGTACTTCATGGCCTTTGAAATGAAATAATTCTATCACTGGCTCAGCCTTTTCAGAGTTCAGAGAGGATGCAGCACTCCATCAGTGTGCAGCCCTTTATAAGCGTTTAGCCCAAGCGCAAAAATTTTTCTTTGTGTTAGGAGACAGAGAAAGCTTTTTAGCCTTTTCAGTAGTTATAGATGAGTATTTTAGCTATTAAAAAAAAAATCAGATCACTTCTGTTTGCTTTTTAACAGGTATACAATGCTGTTGGGAAGACCCCCGTTTGAGACCACAAATCTTAAAGAAACATACAGATGTATAAGGGAAGCAAGATACAACCTGCCTTCATCTCTCTTAGCACCTGCGAAACACTTAATAGCAAGCATGTTGTCAAAAAATCCTGAAGATCGGCCAACTTTAGATGAAATAATTCAACATGAATTTTTCTTACAGGTTTGTACTGTCTAGTAATCTGGTTCAAAAATTATCCACCCTAAAAATGCATTGTGTCTAAAAATTATTTTCTGAATCTCATTTCCACAGGGTTTCACACCTGACAGACTTTCTGCTAGCTGTTGTCACACTGTTCCTGATTTCCATTTGTCAAGTCCTGCTAAAAATTTCTTCAGAAAAGCAGCTGCTGCTCTCTTCGGGGGTAAAAAAGATAAAGCCAGATATTTTGATGCACATAGTAAGTGGATTATAGCTACACCTGAAACGTGGTTTTGCTGTTAGTCTCATGCCATGCTAGTAATGTACAGCTGTGCAATAGCAACAGTGCTTTTATGTCTTGGAGCTTCCCTGGGTTAGTTTTGACTTCTTTATCAATAAGTATAGATGGTAGCCTGCAACTTATGCCAACTTATGCAAAGTTTAGCCTTTAGTGATCTTTATGTAAAAAGCACTGCTGTTCTGGGACTCTGTGATCTGTTTGTTACTTCCAGATGCAGCATTTTTATTTTTATTTTTTTTTATATTACAGACAGATTAGCTAAAGAAGATGGAGAAATCTATAAGCTTAGGCATGATTTGAAGAAGACATCGATAACCCAGCAGCCCCACAAACACAGAACAGAGGAGGTAAATACAAGTGTAGTTCAATTCAAATCCAATCACAGTTGGGTGGGGTAGCTATAATTAAATTATATTTGACTTGGGTATCAGAGCTGAGGTTGTACACAGCATAATTAAGCTTCAGTGGGTAGCAGAGCTGCTTCAGCAGGGCTTAACCAAGCTTGTGATAGCCTTTGTAGGTTGACTAAATTTTGTCTTTTGAGTAATTATAGTATCTACCAAGATTCCATTATTCTCTGTGTGGTAACTGGTCTGCCAGGTGCTCTTTCCCAGTATTCCAAATACAGGGGCTCGGTTCATTATTAACTAGGAATTCTTAAAAAATAAATTGGGATCTCTCTTGTATCGTTTTATGTTCAGACTTGCTCACAGCCGCTTTCTTGCTAGCACAGGAGAGCAAAGGACTGATTAATGGCATTTAAGATGCAAATTTAAGATCTAAAGAATGGAAAGATGTGGTGTGCTCTAAATTCAGTCTAAAAGCATCTCTTTGTACTGACTGGAAACAATACCAGTTTACCAAGAATTTGCCATTTCTTGAGACAGGAAGGCCATGCAAAATTTGTGTGTAGGCTTCAGCTTGTGTTATGTTTAATGTTTATGTCTTGGCATCTCTTCTAGGAGATCCAGCCTCTTATCACAACAGTAGTGAAGACAGGAGCATTGCCAGAAACTAAGCAGACTGGAGACTCTATTCGGATGATAGTCAGAGGAACTTTGGGAAGCTGCAGCAGTAGCAGCGAATGTAAGTGCAGCAAAATGTAATTTTGAATTCTAAATCCCACCTGTACTTTCTTATCTTGTAAGCTTGAAACAAACTCGTGCTTTCCTCACCAGGCCCTATTTTTATTGCTCTTAAGGTTGACAGCAAATATTGTAGCAAAGGTAAAAGCAGAAAACCATAAAACCTAAACTTTAAATCAGTTTAGATAAGTGAAAGGTTTAGAACTAAGTTCTGATCTCTGCTCTTTTCAGTCTAATAATTCTTCTCTTTAAGGCCTGGAAGACAGTACCATGGGAAGTGTTGCTGATACAGTTGCAAGAGTATTGCGAGGATGCCTGGACAACATGCCAGAAGCAGACAGCATTCCCAAAGAACAGCTGACAGCATCCTTCCAGTGGGTCACAAAATGGGTGGACTATTCTAACAAGTACGGCTTTGGGTACCAGCTATCGGACCATACTGTTGGTGTCCTTTTCAACAATGGGGCACATATGAGCCTTCTGCCAGACAAAAAGTAAGAATGAATACAAAACTCGCCACTTGGGCAGTTTAGGCATTAAAGACTTCTGTCTCATCTCCAACTTGATTACTGTTTTTATTTTCTTACAGGACAGTCCACTACTATGCTGAGCTAGGTCAGTGCTCTGTCTTCTCAGCCACAGAAGCTCCTGAACAGTTCATTAGTCAAGTAACTGTACTGAAATATTTTTCTCACTACATGGAAGAGAACCTCATGGATGTAAGTTCAGTACATCCTGGATCTTTAGCTGTAAAAATGCAGGAAATGTGAACTGAGTGCTAAACCGTGTCTGTCCCTTTTCCTAGGGAGGAGATTTGCCCAGCCTAACAGATGTACGCAGGCCCAGGCTTTACCTCTTACAGTGGCTTAAATCTGATAAGGCGTTAATGATGCTCTTCAATGATGGCACATTTCAAGTAAGTTTGATAACTACTGGAGAAAATGTTTCTAAAATACTGCATAGCAGTAGAAGTAGTTTGGTGTCACAGACTGAGGAGGGGAAGCGTAGAAACAGGAGCTTGCTTCTCTTTTACAGGTGAACTTCTATCATGATCACACCAAAATCATCATTTGTAACCAGAGTGATGACTGCCTCCTTACCTACATCAATGAAGAGAGGATATCTACAACGTTTCATATGTCAACACTTCTGGTTTCTGGGTGCTCACTGGAACTAAAACACAGAATGGAATATGCTCTGAACATGCTGCTGCAGCGATGTAACTGAAGGGACTGACTGAACCGAATGGACTTTCTTAGTCACTGTGAAATCTACAGTGGGGATGATGGAACAACTAGTATGTTCTTGATGGATGTGTAGTGGTACGAAAATGACTGTCTTAGTGTGCTGGGCACACATCTGTATAGGCAGAAACCTGAACCTACTGTTGGACTATAATGGTGTGACAAGGAGTTCTTTGGACCATAGTTTTCCTTGCTTCATGTATGTGTTAAAGATACTTTTGTCTTGAACTCAGAGCAGCATGTGACTTGTTGCTCTGTAAGAGTGTTTCTCATGGAGTTAAACTGTGAATATGCATCTATAAAGGGAGGGAAGGGGATACCTCCATTGTTAATGGAATAGCTGTAATAAGCAGCTTCTGGCAGCTTAACTGTGAATTATGGCCATACTTTTTATTTTTCCTTATTTTTAAAAAATGCCCACACTTGTGGCTGGCAAAGTGCATTCCTTGTTAATTTTTTTATTTATTACAGACTAAAGTGTAGTATTTATTACATAACACTTTTTTTGGACTTCGGCATTTTAAATACAAATCCGTTGGCAATAAAGAGAACAGAAATCTAGAGCATCATTCTCCAGTCTTTGCTTTGCTTTGCATTACGCCAAAACATATGCTATTTTAAAAAAAGTCTGCTAGGGTCAAGATATGAATGACAGGCTCTATCACTAATCAGTTTCTCCATATCTATGTATGCTTCTAGTCACAAGAACCAATATGCTGCTGATGATTATAGCTGCGACCCTAAAGCAACCGCTGGTGAAACTTGCAGAGTAATGATGTGGGCCTTGACACTTGATTATTGTCTGACAGGCTAAAACCAAAAGTACGGATCTTTACAAGGCTTACACTACTGAGTTGAT
This sequence comes from Calypte anna, assembly GCF_003957555.1. Lineage (NCBI taxonomy): Eukaryota > Metazoa > Chordata > Aves > Apodiformes > Trochilidae > Calypte > Calypte anna. The sequence goes on along the minus strand of NC_044274.1, from coordinate 19,963,017 downwards.
AATTCTAGACAACCAGAAGTGTGAGATCATATAGATATGCCATAAGTTCTCTGTATGGCAGCTGAGGACAGCTTGGTGTGGTTCCACTGCTAATAAGCACAGACTTAGAGCAATTGCTTCCCTAAACTGAAGGCAATCCAATTTGTCAGTTAAACTATGCAAATAGATGGGATTATTAAGGGCTCAGAACTAAGTGCAAGATAGAATGTCCACTCATGGGCTGGGTTTATTTCTCCAGATCCTGTGTAGCACTTGGACCTATATAAACACTTAACAGTCTTGGAGCAACTGTTCTGATGAAGCAGCAATCAGTAGTTCTATTGCTCATTGTGATAAATCTTCAAATAACTGAATGAGGTCTGGTCTGTAAGGCAGACCTCAATTGAAATACGACCAGTGTTTCAGTCAAAGCAGATGAATGCAAGGAGCAGACAGCCAGTATAATAAACTACAGACATGGACCCAGAATAGTGAACAGAATCACTGGCTTGCTTCATCTTGCAGCAATCGTGCATAAGTGTGATTGCTTTCTTTGTACTGAATACTGTACATGAGGCAATATTTATTTACTTCTCCAGTCTAGACAGGAAGACCTAATTGAGTTCTTCAGATTGATTCAATAATATAACTAGGCAGTTCAGTGAAGTTAAATATATACTTCCTATACTGAGCAGATGGCAGCTTCTCTGTTGTCTGCTTTCTCCAAGGGGTAATGATTGATTTTATTTCTGGGAGGCCATGACTTACTTAGTTCTGTTGCATACAGCCACCACCGATCCCTATTCTCTTACAAATTGATATCTCACTATTTTCTTATGAAACTAGTTAACATAAAGTTTGTGTGCATTTGAAATGCAAAAATTTCTTGAGCCATAGTACTTAACATCTTCAAATGGAAAAACATTTTTTTATTTAGCTGTCTGTGTGTCAAAGAAAGCCTGAACCTTTACTTCAACTTACTCAGAATTTCTTTGAGCATCAAAATCATCTTTCAATGGCTGAAATTCGGGCTGGTGTAAGCAAAGAAACTGACTTCAAGTGCAGGATGTTTGATAGTGGATGTAAAGGCCCCCAATCCTATTGCAGGATGCTACTTCATTGTGGATAGTTGCAATGCGCCTCACTCACATGCAGTGAGTTCAGCTGTTTGTATTCAATGTGTCTATGTGGTATCAGGATGCTTGGTGCTTTCTAAATCCTTTATCTTTCTGGCTAGTGCTCTGTATCCTTACCACACTTTCAATCTTCATATTGCAAAATAAGAAAGCTGTTTGGATCAGGTTAAGGAAAAATACCCATTTCACTATCTTTACTCTAGAGCCTCAGCCCAAGGAGGGAAGGCTGTTTTAAAATTTTAATATAAGAACTTGCATTTGAAACAAAGGTTCTGAAATTTTTCCCCAGGGTGGATTCTGTCTTAAATAAGACATTCTCATGCACTAATTTACCTCCTTTACCGGACCACGTAACATCCCTGTTGTTATTCTACATATGAGAAGATTAACATTAGAAAAGTTGTCCAGTCATCTGTGTAACAGATGTCTCACCTTTTCCAAGAAGAAAAGTGTGTGGTCTTGATTTTATGCTTTCTAGGTACTCATGCTAATCTTTTCTATTGAAAAGTGCAAACATATCATGTAAATGTAGTTTAGGAGCCTATATGCTTGAATGAAAATACGGAGATTGAAGGATTAGGTGAAAGTTTGCATCTAGGTTTCTTAGGTGTGAGGGTGGACACAGTGAATGTCAGTCTGGCTCCAGTGGATAAAGATTACTGATTCTGATTGAAGAACGGGGAAGCTTAGTGCATTGTTAGGCAGGCTGGGGCAGAGCAGCATAGTCAATGAGACTGCATGTAAGGTTATGTCATCAAAGAAAGTTTAATCTAAGAAAAAAACCCAAAACAAGTTGCTTATCATCCTCAAGGCCGACTTCTTGTGTCTGCCATCACATAAAGTCATGGATAGCTATTGTAAAAAATACATGAGCAGTACAGTAAGAGGAAGAACAGGAAAGGCTGGACATTTTAGTACAGGTAATCATATGCAGCTGAGACAAGCTCATGCTGATTTAAATGCCTTTTATTATATATTAGCTCAGACTGTAACAGTTGTGTGCGATGTTTTACATAGCAAATGAAAGAAGCTGGCCTGATTTTCAGACATCCCGACCTCTGTTAATGTGGAGCACGTATGGGAATGAAAGTGGATTTCACTGCTTACAATCAAGGTTAGATATCTTCTCCCAAGACACAGGGGTTATGGAAAGGAGAGTGTACATGGAATTATTATAGGATTATTCAGTAGGATATGATGCTGTTACTGTCTAAGCATTTACACTGAGTTTCTCATCCTCACAGCTGATCAGCTCTACATCATGTCAGTTCCTTCTTGTTATTGTTAATTATAAATAATTAGGAGGTTAGCTTGGGAGAGTGAGTCATGGCACAAGAGGGTATGTGGAAATGTGGGTTTACAGAGGGGCTCTGGAAAAGGTGGGAGGGATGGTTCTGGAGAGTCACGCTTTGGGGGAAGGAGCTTTGGAAAGGGAACATGGGAGAGGGCAGCCAGCAAGGGGAGATCCCAGGATTCCTTCCCCAGATCAAACATGTTACAAAGAAAGTTGAGGCAGGGAGGAAGGAGATAGACAGATGAGGTGCTTGGTGGCGCAGGGGCAGGCAGGCCTGAGGCAGATCTCACAGCAGACCCCCAGAAACCTGTGGAGAGCCCTGGGAGCTGTCCTACCCCAGGCTCAGGCCTGCAGAAGGCCCAGAGCAGGCCCAAGGGAGGCCTGGAAGCAGGTCTGGGACAGAGGAGTCCCCCTGTCAGCCACCTCTGCCACAGCGTTGAGAGTTGCCTCTGGTCACAGCAGGGCTGGGGAGGGGAAGAAGAGAGTTGTCTTTGGAAAAAAAATAATGACCCTCAAAAGCCATGAAGGGGTTGACTGATTATTATTAAAAGTTAGGAAGAATAAGTAGCTGGCGGCTCAAGTCTTTGGAGCAAGGGAGTAAGGAGTGTCATGGGTTTGTATCAAACAGCTGGAATGCTATGCTGGTGATAAAAGCAAGCACAGACTGGGGGTGAAATACAGATCAGAGAATAAAGTTGTGACCACAGAGAAGACAGAAATAGGAACCAAGAAACAAGAAGAAAATTAGTCAAATGGATAAACTAAAAATCCCAGAAAAATTAGAGCTTTTCCGCATTGAAAAGAACTGAGAGCAGATGAAGGACACTTGAACTTGCTTATTAGTAGCCTTTCCACATCTGCTGACAGGAGAACTGAGAGAGCAGTGCTGAAGTGAATGAAAGGGAGAATTAGCAGTGCAAAAGTGAAGGGAGGCAGAAGACACAGGGAGCATGCTGGCAGGAAGAGGCAGAAGTGGAGTGGATCAGGTGAAAACAGGAGGCACACAGGGAAAGTAAATTCCTGTATGTAATAGAGAGGATGCTATGTCACGAGGCAACACACTTATTACATGCAATTTGCATCTCTGAGGAAATTAAACGTGAAGTAAGTGTTCAGAAAATTTTTACATTCTCAGTAAAACAATGGACTAAAAGACAGGCATGGCAACTGCAACACCCTGTTTCCTTGAAGCTGGGTCCTTGACAGGTCAGGAGCTACGTGGAAGGGGTGACCAGGGACATGGCGGTTGTTGCCTGAGGTGTGTGAGATACGGGTGGCCTTTTTAGAACCAACTGCTGATTTTCTGAGCCTAAGCTTTCAGCAGCGATGGGAATTTGTGACTTTTGTACTGTATCTGCTCTGTACTGTTACTTGCAATGCAAGGAGCTTCCTATCTCAAAATATTTAACCCTAGTTATTTTATGATTTTTTTTGGTGCTTGCTGCTTTCATTTCATCGCCCATCTTATTCATAAAAGACAAAGTGAAAAAAAAAAATTATTTTCTAATTTATTCATAATAGGTGAAATTAGCGTCTTTGCATTTTTTTCCTCAGGTTTCCCTGTTCGAATAGTTTCAGATATGGAAGCACAATAGTAAGGCATTGTAACTATCCATTGTTCAAGTAGAAAAGTAAAATGAAGAAAGCAGTAAATCTCGTCTCCTGGTTTTACTGGTTCCTGTCAGACTTTGCTTCATGCATCATCTGTATAGCTGGAGAACTAGGGGGGAAAAACTCCCATATTAAATAACCTTAGTATTAGCAAAAACAAATTTACCACAGAGAAGGAGCCTTAAAGTTTCCTGTGTCACAAAGTTTCCTATCACAAATTTGGTGTACAGAGCTCAGATAATCTGAAACATTTAGAGCAATGAGGAAGACAGATTATGGGATAAACAGATTTTCAGGGAGGTGTGCAGAAATTGAAAATGCAGCTACCTGAAAAGAATAACAACTTGGCAACATGAAACAGGGGCCTTGCCCAAAATAAAAGTTTGTAGCATCGTTGTCTCTGTGACTCACAGTCTGGCTCCACCTCTTGAAAGTCTTATCCACCCAACCATACCTGGTGCGCTGAAGGTCCTTTTGAGAGTCTGTTTAGCATACAGGGACTCTTCTTCCCACTTCACAGATCCTTCCTGAATATTAACACATTTCTATGCAGACAAGTCTCTCAGGTAAAGAGCTGTAATACATCCATTTTGCAAAAGTAAAACATCTCAGATGGTTTTAGTTTATCACTTGGGAGATCCAATTTTTTCTTGAATGTTCAGAGCTCTTACTGATATCAATTACTCTTACTCAGCGTTTCTTCTAATTAGGTCCTGGGGTCATCAAATAGGAAGCTGGAGGATAAGAAACTTACAACTAGTGATGACATTGCTTTGGGGAGAGGAAAAAACCCAAAACTAACACTTAAAAGGATCCTATGAACACATGGCATTTTCTACTTAACCCTGATACGTTCTACAAACAGTGGAACTATGCTGTGACCCTACTGAAACTAGGGTGTTGGAAAAACAAAGAGTGATCCTGTAATTATGTACCTGGTTTATGTTGTACAGATAATCTTTGTCCTGCCTTTTCCTAAGATTGAGTATTCAACATTGCAATTTTTAATATGTTCAATAGCAGAAGTTTTAAAATGTCTTTTAATGAATATAGACTCTGCTAAACTAGCAAATGGAGGAAAATGTACTTACTATATTGCCTGCCACTTCAGAGATTTTTAAAAATGTTATTAAATTTGTTCCTTTGTGGTAACCTTAAGAAAAAGAATTTCCATATTTTTAATTTCCATAATGCTTATTAAAAGGCATTCTGAGTTTGCAAGAGAGAAAGAATCAGTTATCCTGATTCACAGTATTCACTGGTTTTTACTAGTGAACAGATGTAAGACAACCGCACAACTCTAAATCCTTTAAATCTCATGCTTTCAAGAATGGTTACAAATTAACAGTTGTAGCAGGCACAGAGAACAGGTAGAATGACTTTTACCTTCTATTATCTGGGAGTGAGTAAATCCATAACATAGTTTTTTTGATGGGTTGTGGTTTTTTTTGGTTGTGGATTTTGTTTGGCTTTTTGTTTGTTTCTCTGTTTGTTTTTTCCTGAATAGAGAAGGAATACAAAGAAATACAAGAAGAAATACAAAAGAATAAGAAATACAAAGAAATTTTATAATTTTGGCTGCATTTGACTTACTGGTTTTATTTTAAGATGCAGTCCTTGTCTATGATTAATGCTTTCCAAAAATGAAGGGATGTGAAATTGTTACCTAATTTGAATGGAATAGACACTCCTCCATGCCTTAGCTGCTTATTACGAATAAATCATGCTCATCTGGGTCACATTAGCAGTTCCACTGGTAGCAGGAGAACTGTATCTGGAAAGGGGAGCTGTATTTGTTACTAGAGCTCTCACAAAATAAGGATCTGAGATAGCAGATCTTCCAGAATGTGACTAGTGCTGATGATTTCTTGGGCTTGCTAAATGTCATTTTGAAGAGAAAGGGCGTGAGATCACTTGCCAAGCTCTTGCCACCCACAGCTTCTGTTCTTTGCAAACCCTTTCTAATTTCAGGAAATGGCCAGACAGGCACAAGGAGTTGTGTTAGTATCTCCTGTTCTAGCAGTATGAACTAATTATAGACACGGAATAATTGTTGAATAATAAGGTGGTGAGGAGGAACAACAATGAGATTATGTGATCACTTGGCAAGAGACAATATTTGATATAAGGCAGTTCAGGGTGTTTGTTTGTTGTTTTATTCTAATTAGGCTGTATGTCCTATTTGGCTAAGGTTTTGTGAAAGAACTCTGTCTGGGTGATGGACTGACAAGAATTCAGGACAATGAACTTGCAGAACAATTCAAGACAGGAACTATATGCAGAGAACATGATATGGAAGAAATACAGACATAGCTGTTGAACCAGGATACAGAGACTGCCAGCATTGACAAAGTAGTGGACAAAGGCTTTTGGGTCAACACCTGAATAACAAGATACAGAAAAAATGATGATGTGGCCTGACCTGGCACTATCAAAATCAGTGACCCATTAATATAAATAACAGTCCAGAGCCATGACTTTTGAAAAAAATATCTCCGCAGGCAGAAGCACACAGGCTTGATCTCATGTTCTTTTTGCTTCAAGCTGGTCAGAAACAAGAATCTCTGGTCCTTATAGCTGTCATCCTAAAGACGCTCCCAGAGAAGAACAGCTTGGATATGGTTTAGCTCTATGGCTTGTGGATGGAGTGGCATTACACTCAGGCTGCTTAGAATGGGAAGCAGTGATCACCCATCTGTGTAAGCATACTGACCCTGCCACTAAGTCTGAAATTTTCAGTTTCTGATCTGGAGTATTTTCATGCAGTGTTTGAATTTAAAACAAATGTGTAATTCCAAAGATGTCCCCCAAAATGTAAGTTTCCATTCATACTTACCATACTTACTGGGAGCACACTTCAAAGAATGTGCTCTCCTTCACTTCCTCCTAGTAGCAGGGCTTGAATATGCAGTGGATGAGCTCCCGAGGAAAGATTCAAAGGCTAGCTTGTGAAAAGCTTTTTTCTGAACACGATGCTTGTGCCTGGAACTGTGTTCTTTAGAGAACTACTGGAAAACTGTCATCTCCTGTGAGGCATGAGACTTTCCTGTTTTGAACTATGGAAAGTGGTGACAGGTGCTTGCACTTGATCTGTTTCATGAACGCTCTTAGCTTTTACTAGCCCTCCTAAAGTAAGGGCTAGTTTGTTTTTCTTTTTTTCCCCATCATGAAAAGCTGGTGTGTGCTTCTAGGCTCACATAGACAATATTGTCCAGTTGTCAAAAAATCTTAAAAGGAAACTTTCTCTGGTAATAGAAGTTTATATATGGATACAAATTCCAGTTAAGTCCTGTCTTATTGTGATGGTTCCTGTGACATGTGTTCTCACTCTCTCTTCAGAGTCTCTCAGGATATTTTACACTTTCCAGTGCCAAAGCACGGGTTAGATGGAAGTTAGTCTGAACATGGTTCTATTTTCTTTTTCTACTTGAAAAGTATTATCTTTTTAAGACAATTTAAGACAGCTGGTTTAAAGATGGAAATAGTCTTTTTGATCAGAGGTGCTAAACATTTACAACTATTTAAACATTATCAAAGAAAGATATGCTACTGAACACATACATAAAGTCTGAGTCTTTGAATTTATTATATGGCAAGTATAGTTAACTCTGGATCAGTTTGATCTGCATCAGTTAGGGAATTGTGGGTTACTAAACACTGGGATAAATAGCCAGTTACTGCAAAAAATATGAGGAAAATTCTCTTTCCTTCAGAATTTATTTTTTGTTTGTTTGTTTGTTTGGTTCTTTTTGTTGTTGTTGTTTGTTTGCTTGTTTTTGGTAGGTTCTTTTTTTTTAATATGCCAAAACAGACTGAGTCATTTAATACAGGACATCCTGTTTATGCATAGGATGACATCCCACATTTTCTGTGCTTTGTCAGCTGCCTTTCTTGCCATCTTTACTAATTTTTAATTTGGTGGTAAGTAACACACATCTCTGGTGTGAATGCATATGCCTTTGGCTTCCCCTTCATCTGACCTTGCTGGAGTTCCTCAGAAAACACTGGATTTCTTTTTTTTCTTTTTCTTTTTTTTTTTTTTTTTTTTTTTTACCATGTAGTCTTATTCTTTGCTCCAGTTTGGTATTATTGGAAGTAGATAGAACTCAATCAGTGCAGATCACATGGTAAAAAATATTTCCCTAACTGTGGCTTATAAATAATATGTGCAGAAAAATATGTAATAGTAATAAGAATGCTAAAATTTCATTAATTAATTAAGTCTTGAAATCTTTATTCAGGCTAAAGGGAAGATACGTTTTCCAAGGAGTGGGTGAGTATTTATGATTCCTGTTAGAACAAGCAAAACAAACAAAATTGAGACAGTCAGATTCATTATACTCTTTTAAAAAATCTAAGAATGTTGTCATTACAGTACCAGATAATTTGATACTTCTTTTAATGTACTGTTCTGCTTATCTGTAGCCACTCAGCTAGAAGGCTCGTTAGCTTTTAAGTGTTAAATATTTGCCATTTTCTTTCTATGGTTTGTACTTCTCTATTTCCCAAATTAATTTTGTATTGAAATTGATGACAAAAAAATAGACACTTTGTCTATTTCAGTTTTTATTCTTTCTCAAAAATTGTGTAATTAATTTTTTGTTCACTTGATGAAAGAGCAAGAATTGATGCTACTCTCACAAAAATACAATGCCCCATCTTTTGTTTGTGTGTATTTACAAAAGTAGGTGATATCTGCAAATGGGGTGTGGGCGGGTGAAAAGAGGTAGGGGTGGGACTTTTCTGGTACTCTATGGCCAAGTAGAATTGAAGAGCTAAATTCTGACACATTCCTCTTCTTGAGGTTTGTAAATTTTTATTGCGATTGCATGGACATTTCCTGCATGATGGAGATTGTGATGATTTCTGTGACTTTTTGTATCTGTTACAGGTAATATAGGGAAAATGATCTAGAGAAATAGTGAAGGACTCTTACAAAATAAATAAGTTGTCATGAGTAGAAGGCTGTCTATTGTGAGAGTACGTGCCACTCATTTTTCCTTCACACTGTCTGGCTTGCCTGTCGGGTTTGTTAGTTTATGTATTTTTACCTTTTTTAACAGCATCACCCAATTAAAACTAGGATGAGTACTTTGCAGGCCTGTGCAAACTTCTTATTAATGCATAGTCAAATGGTTATTTCACAGATGAAACTGAAGTGTAGAGCATGCTCCTCAGCAATGGATCCAGTTAGTATGAGGAACCAAGCTGTGCTAATGTAACAGTGAAGAAGAAAGCTGTGATGTTTTAAACGTATTTAATAAGATTGTGGAGCATATTGAGCAGATTCCAGAAACTGGCTGAAAAGGAGCACAGCACATACTGGATTGTCCCAGAGACTAGAGTGGCATGCCATGTGCGCCATTTCAAAATGCCTCTTTTCCCAGCATCCCTATGGCAAGTCTCTGAGATCTTAGTCCTGCTGTGTGGGTGTTCTGAGATCATGGGAATAATGTTTTGCTGAAGACTTGTAAATAAATACATCCAATTAGCTCACAGTTGACTAAATGAACAGGTTTTCTCCCACAGGGAATAGTTCATTAAGTATGCTTATTGGGTACAAAGGCAAACACAGAGTAATTTTTTCTTTTTTTCCAGATGGCAAGGTAATCATAAACTCAAAATTCTTTCCCACCATAGGCAATGTATATGATACTAGGACTATAAAGAAGTGTTTTTAGACTTCAGTTCAGAATAAGTCTATTCATCTGTAAAAGGAAGTTGTAACTCAAGAATAGTTCCCATGTGTTTCAGAGTACCAAGAGGATTTCAGTAGGAATTTGGTAAACATCACTGGCTCACATAACAACAGTTTTATGGGACTTTCCCTTTAGATTGATCATAAGCTGTTCTTTATTTGATGTTTTCTTATATTCAGGTTCTATGTTTCCTGCAACTTCATAGATAAACACATTGACTGCATCAGACCTGTTAAAATGGCTAAGTGCTATGCACTGCCCTTCTAGGACATTGGCCTAGTATAGGAAGTATAAGTCATGGTTCACATGGCACTAACAAGTAATCTTTCTTTAAGTGATACTCAAAGTGAAAAGTAATTTTTTATATATCTATATTTTTTTCCATGGAAACTGATAAAAAAGCAAACCTTTTAAAGGAAATATTCCAATGCAGGGAATATATTTGACTGTGCCTACCTATACACCTCTATTACACATGCATATCTTTAGAATCCGTGAACAACGTCTAATAAAAACTTAGGGTGAAAAAGCCTTCTGTAGACCATCCAGTCAAACCTCCTTCAAGCAAGAGAATCTTAACAGGTTGACAAGTTTGTCTAGGGTCTTGTCCACTCCAGTTTTGAAAGTCTCCAAGGATCAAGATCTCACAGCCTCTCTCAGAAACCTGTTCTAGCCTTTAGCTGCCCTCAGTGTGAAGAATTTTTTTCCCTTACATATAACCGCAGTTTTGCTTGTTGTAGCTCTTGTAATTTTTTTGTACAATTCTAAAAGGGTCTGTCTCCATCTTCTGTGTAAAGATCTTTCAGATAGTCGAAGACCGCAGCTGGCTTCCACCTTAGCCACCTCACCTTGTGTATTGAGCACTCCTTCAGTTTAGTGTCATCTGTGGATGAGGGTGTAGATCATCCCATGGTGCTGTGCTTGGTGATGGTTTTAAACAATACTGTCCCCACACATCAGCCTCTGAGGAATGTGGCTTATAACTATTGGTTATATTGTCAATAGCAAACCACTGCTGTGGTAAAACCCTGCTTACTAGCCAGTTTTTCCACCACTTTACAGCCTATTTATCCAAAACACATTGTAATTTTTGCTATAAACGTGCTGTGGAAAGCCACACCAAAGCCTTGCCAAAGTCAAGGTAAACAACGTACACTGCTCTCCCCTCACCCACAGTAATCAGTCATTTCTACAGAGATGACAATCAGGTTGGTCAAGTATGATTTGCCTTTGGCAAACCTATTCTGGCCACTCCCAGTATGTCAAACAAAGACATTATCCCATGATGAATTGTAAAAACACTTACAATAGGTCTGCATAAAAGTTTGTACATGTTGGCTAGTAAGATTTATTCCCCTTGCTACTAGTCAGACAATGTAACACTAATCTTATCCCTCTAATACGCAAGAAATAATCTCTGTTCTCTGGTGTGCCTCCTTGGGCTATTGCAGCTATAGACTGCTCAAGGATTCTTATGTATGGAGGATTATACACAGGCCATGATGGTGGACTATGTTCCACTGAACTCCAGTATCATTATGAAGAAAATTTTTTTATGGTCATAAGAGATTATCCAATCCATCCTATTACATGACAGTCCTTTCTTCTAGACACAGATAGTTCTTAGAAGAAAAAGGCAAGTCCACTTTCGGTGGGTACAAAGTCAGCAGATTAATCCAAAAGAGAAACTTGTGACAGATTTAACTTTGATGCATATCTGGTGTTGGACTGGTGGCCAACAGCTTGGTGCTTCTTGGCTCATTGAGTTACTGGCACAGGGAGGGTAGTTTCTGGCAGGGTTTTGGGAGAAAGACTGTGATAAGTAACAACTTGGAAGTGAGGTTTCAGACCTCTTAACCTTAAAAAAATCTTATTTAAAGGTTGTATAAAGTTGTCCAAAGCAGTACAAAGTTTAAACTTGTTTTTTATTGACATTTGTTGGTGAATTTGGCAAGCTTGTCTGCCTGATTTGAGGGCCAAAAAAATGATCAGGGGACTGGAGCACCTCTCCTACAAAGACAGGTTGAGGGAGCTGGGGCTGTTCAGCCTGGAGAAGAGGAGGCTCTGGGGAGACCTTCTCCCAGTAGTAGCAACCTTGCAGTACCTGAAGGAGGCCTGGAGTACAGGAAGTCTGGAGATGGACTGTTTGCACAGACCTGTAGTGATAGGATGTGGAGCAGTGGTTTTAAATTAGGGAAGAGTAGACTTAGACTGGATGTTAGGAAAAGTTGCTTATCATGAGGGTAGTGGAAAAATGGTACAGGTTGCCCAGGGAGGCAGTTTAGTCCTCATCTCTTGGAGGCATTAAAGGTGAGCTTTGACAAGGCTTTGAGCAACCTTATCTAGCTGAGGATGTCCCTGCCTGTATTTTTTTTAATTACTCAGGTGTATATATTAACATTTTCCAACAATAAAGCTGCAAATATATTGATTACATTCTTCATAAAAACCTTGGGGTTTTTTATTTTTCTACTGAGGTGCATTTATTCATGTAAGTCATCTTGTGTTTTACCTCAGCTTTTTAGAGCAGTATTACACACTTGACAGTTCCCATGTTTCAAATTGAAGTCAGCATGAATAATGAAGAGTATCACAGTAAGATAATTCTTTACAGCACCAACACCAGTATGGTACTTTTCCACCTTTCCTGACCCATACGCCACTGCCTTGTTCTGCACTTTTCTGTATCCATAATTGCAACCTACAATAATATTGTAATTATTAAATGGAGGGGCATTTGTACTTTCTTAGCTTATAAAAGATAAACCAGCACTGCTTCTGATATAACTACTGCAAATTGAGAGAAAGGAACATGATTTTCTATCTGCCATATTTGATACTGTGATTATTTCGGCACTCCGCTACAGAAACAAGAAAAGCATATAAAGAACACAGCTAGGATTATTCCTTCAATAGAATTTACTGATAGTTATCTAAATTGTGAAATGCTTTTTAGATTTTAGTCAGACATTCTCCAAACTCCTAGTCAAGAACACAGTAAAGCATATGCTAATCGTAGTAGATATAAGCAGTAGAGTTTCAGTATGAATTTGGCATTGTAGGGGAGGTTTAGTAATAAAGGTTCCTTTTGGGAAAGTAACTCATGCCTGGTTCACTTGTTATGCAAGACTCTAAGACACCTGTGAAGGCTCAAAAGAAAAACTGAACATATCTGTATTTGCTTTAGAAGCATCCTATCCATTAATGAAGCTATGTACATAATAAATAATAACAATACAGATTTGACAAGCAGACAGTTCCATTTTGTTGTTTCACAGTGTTAGTCTAAGGACAGACTTACCTTCTAAACCCAGTAATTTTTAATATGACAAATAATTTGTTCCTCCAAACTCAGGCAGTCATAGATAAGTACACAGCAGGCAACATGATTTGGATCAACCCATGCTATTCTGAATAGTTTGTAAATGACAAAAGGGAAAAAATGACTAATTTTAATAAATACCTAATGAAGTCAGGAATTGGTACTAAAAGGGAGCTGTTAACAAAGGCTGCAGCTAGCTGGACTAGAAAAAGAATTTAGCCTACTTACTTACATCAGCTGATTTGTAGGGATGAAAAGGTGGTAGAAGGGGCAAAAGGAGAAGTACATACTAACAGTCTGAAAATATAATTGCCTTCTTGAAGAGGCAAAACCCAAAAATTTACAATTCTGTTTAATCTCAACAGACCACTATGGAAAAAGGTTTTGGTTGAAGAGGCGAAGTCCTATACTTGAAAATTGTCTGAGGATTTAATTTAATTTACATTCTTTTATGCACACTTAATGAGCACTCAATCTTATTTTAAAGTATAATGATAAATATGCTAATACCCTTTTTGTTCTCCCCGAAAGTAATGGAATATATTATTGCTGTGCTCTGGGCTAATACAATGGGAGTATCTAATGAAGGAGTTCATGCACTCTTCCATTTAAACATCACAGTCTGGACACTGCTTATTTGGAATGAAACCAGACCTGGCACCCATCAGATCCTTGATCTTCCTAGTGCTGCACTGGACACAGTTCCTGACTGACTACAATCACTTTACAGCATAAAACACTAGAAAACTCAGTGGAAAAAACCCTGGAGGGTTACTGTTCAGAAGCAGTAACACAGCCAGAGCTGTCTGTGCACCTACCAGGTGCTATCTAAGGAAACATCTTGCAGGTAGCCACAAGATGCTGTAAACTAGGCTGGAGACTGTTATGCTCCAATTCCATGCTGCCATTTCCAATCTGTTTGATGCTGTGGAAACAGACTACAAAGAGCAGCCTGGGAGCTGCTTTGCTTAACACTGATCGTTAAGATGACTTCTAATTGCTTCCCAGAATGCAGAAAGCACAAAGGGAAAAATAACAAATGTAAATATCTTTATTTTTAAATTCTAGAATAGCATAATCCTCTAATTTCAGATAATTTCAGAATTGTACTAAAGGGAGAGGAAAAGCTAAGTATCTTTTCTGTGACCAGGGCTGACAGACTGTTTCATCTGCTGTTTTACTTTTTCCTTAGGAGTAGCAGTCCCCTTCAGATTTATTCTTTCTGTTGTAAAAACAATGTTACAAACCTGAGGTAATAAATTCATTTCATATGTAGTGTATGAAGTACAGATTATCTGCTCTTATGAAAAGCTGGGCCTTCAGTATTTTTTTTTCCTGATTGCATTATTCTCTTACACCCTTAGCATTGCATTTCTCATCTGACTGATGTGACAGTTTGTGAAAAGGGTTGAAATTATCAACTGAAACTAGCAAGCTCATGTTATTTCATCAGATTTTACTCTCTGCAGAAAAATGTGAAATGTATGACCCACTTTCCCTTCTTCTTAGAATTAAAGGTCAATACATCAAGAACCCTGAAACAACTGCTAACTTAGAGTGGTTTATGCAAGACAAAGTTGCTTTTATGCATATATTTTACCTTTTCCAATTCACTACATCTTGGATAAAAACTTTCCTGATTTGTTATAAAATGAATTATTGACAAAGACAGGGAAGTGTGGTTGAAAGAAAAAGCAAAAGCAAATATAGCAATTCGTATAGAAATACTGTAAGTTACTAATATGTTCAATCTGTTTCCAGCAATCCATATGCAGATACTCCCTTTGCTGACAAGGCTACAGCTCCTTTGTTATCACTTGCTGCAGCACGCCATCTTCCACATCTGTGCAGTCTGTCTTCCCCTCCTATTCACCCATCACATCAATAAAGTCAAAGACTGTGCTTCCATCAGTGCTTCCTGTGTCTCTCAAGAGTTTTGTAGGCCATGCTAAATAGTCTGTTCACTGTACTTGTTTTCTACATTATTTTTAATGATAATAGTACCTACAGATAATATTTATGGTTGGTAGTATTAAAAAATTGGGAATTAGTCTGTAGAGCTGTTATTGTTGTTGTGGTCTCTCGTGTAGATGTACTCAAAGTAGTGTAAAATGCTTGATGTGGGTAATAATGACACAGAGCCCAGCATGGTCTGCAAGAGTATTTGAGTGCTGGATCAGTTTCAGTGACTAGTTTCTTTAAGCTCCATGGAGATGGCACCTAATAGCAGTAGTACTGCTCCTAGTTTTTCAGTAGGAAAGAGTGTGTGTGAAGTCTGCAAGGAAAATGACATGGGCTTTCTGCATTTCCTGGTCTAATCATCCAATGCACAACACAGAGCAGTATAGAAGGTGTCAGGATTGTTGTATTACTGTGCAACCTGGAAAAAAAATGTCAGTCTGTAATGAAAACACACTGAAGCCTGTGCATATATAATATGTTGAATCTATTTGGCCTCAACGTGATGCATATCCTGCATGCTAAAACACCACACAGTGAAGCAGGTGAAACAGTAGAAAACCTCTAGCCATTGATCTGGCTACATACATACCTATTTTAAAAAAACCATGGTGGTGTAATGAGTCATGTAATCTCCAGACATACTCTCTCTCTGTATAATTAAACTTCTCACTGCTTTAGATTTCAGATCAACCATCTCATCTCTGTTTAAACAATAAAAACCACCAAAATTGTTTTAAGTATAGAAAATTACAATTTTCTTCTGTAAAATCATCTTGCCCCTTTCATTTTGATGTGCTTGTCAGCACTACATTTTCACTGGTTATCTGAAGTTTTCTATCCTAGTTTTCTATACTTTCTGCCAGCAAAAACATAAGCAAAACTTGACATAAAATTTTCATATCTGTCCAACAGTTTTGAATCTATAAATACATGTCTCAATAAAATAATCAAAAAAAGCCTGGAGAGTGTCCTGGCAAGGAGAACTCTAGGTATATTAAATATGTCTTTGGTTTTGAATGTAGAATATATACTATTATATATATTAAATATTCAAGTTTTCTGTATGGCTGTGTTTGCTTTATGATGATATGAACCATTGCAGAAATCTTTTTGTCAGAATCTGAAGGCATGTTTTTCCCTCTCAGCAGCAGCATTAGGGTACTGCACTTATTTTTGTCATGTTCTACTCAGTCTTGCTTTGTTCTGAATAAATAGAATTTTTCTCCGAGAACATATAATTCTTCATTGTTTCAGGCATAATATTTTCAAGTGCAAGGTTCTTCCTCTTCAGGTAGCTATAGGGTAATAGATTAGCACCTATACCATAGGACATAAATGGGACAGTGACTTCAAGAAGTTTTTGAGAGGCTTATACCTTCCAGAGGCCTCCTCTTTTCTAGTATTGCTTTCTGCCTAAGAGCCCTATACATTTTTTCAGCTTTTTATTAACATTACTCACTGAAGACCAGATTCTGATTCTCTTACTCATCCTTATAAATGATTACTTTAAAAAGCGGTCTGTTTCTTTGTAGAGAAAGGAGCAAAGCTATGCTGTGCAAAGGTTTCAAAGCTGACTTCTCAGGGACCAGGTCTGGATCTGTACAATAATTCTTAATGTAGAATACTAAAGTCCTTGGTAATACACCCTCTGAATAGCAGATATTTGTGATTGCATTACATGGATGTTTATGCTATTATACTCTTAAAGTCAATAGGTGAAAGGAAAGATGAGGAGACGGTAAGAAAACTGAGTCTGTTCAGCCTTGAGAAGAGAAGGCTTAGGGGAGACCTTATTTATGATGTTCCAGTACTTAAAGGGCAGCTACAATGAAGAGGGATACTCCCTATGTACAGCGAATCACATGGACAAGACAAAGGGCAATGGGCAGAAGTTGGTCCTGTGGAGATTCTGATTGAATAAAAGAAGAAAAATTTTCACTAGGAGGACAGTCAGACATTGGATTGGTCTCCCAGGGGAAGTGTGGAATCCCCA
Organism: Calypte anna; assembly: GCF_003957555.1. NCBI lineage: Eukaryota > Metazoa > Chordata > Aves > Apodiformes > Trochilidae > Calypte > Calypte anna. The sequence goes on along the minus strand of NC_044274.1, from coordinate 19,946,021 downwards.
ATTCTGGAAAGTTTTAAGTCTTAGCTCATAGGGTACTGAGACATATCATATAGACACTAATATTAGAAAGGCTGGACCAGATGTACCTTGAGGTCCCTTCCGACCTGACATTCCATGATCCTCTGAAATAAATTGGCATTTGTAATCTTCTGTACCTGGAGAAATGCTCCAAAATAGCCATTCAAAGAGGTGTTTACAGAACAGAACAGGGCAAAAAGCCTGTTGTGGATTAGCTGTTTGAGTTAATGTCTCTGAGTTAATAAATCCTTCAATTTTTATATCTAAGCAGGACTTGCAGCCTACTGTCAGTCACAAGGCTTGCAGAGAAGAAAAAGAAAAGAGCAGGGCTAGCATCTTGGTTTCTTGTTGTTCTCTGGCAGAGCATATGGTTGTAATTTGTCTGAAAAGGATTCTGTTTCCTTTCAACTTCAGACTGACATTTAGAAAGTAGCAATAGACATTGCATTAAATATGCATGTTGTAACACATTCTGTTATCTCAAAACTGATATTTGCTAATTTCTTTTTTACTCATATTTGGCTGTTAATAACTGTTATTTCTTTCAATTTTTGCTGGACATACAACTTCAGTAAGATTCCTCCCAAAAAGAGAGCTCTTTTAAGTGAAAGACTTCTCACTATATTTAAAAATTGCAAAACCAAAACCCTGGACTGAAACCTGAATCACATTCTAAATTATTGCAAATTAAGAGACATCCAGACAGATGGTGATTATTTTCAAATCATGATGCAAAGTTGCAGGGAGTATGTGACACATCCTATCAAGTATGTATTATTGAAATAGTTTCCTTCTGGAGTTTTGAAAATGTCAGCAATGCTTAGGCAAGACAACAATAAGAGGGAGACAGTGGAGATATGAATAGTTGAGTGAAAGTAAACCGTGTGGTCCAATTTCCTAATCAAAGAGTATACCATGGGGAGAGTCTCTGATGATATTGAAATTGCAGCAGACATTAAAAAGGGAAAAAGTATTCAACCTGGGAAGCTATTTGCCAAATATGCGATGAGGCCAAGACTTGGAAAGAATTCAAAAGCCACTTGGCATTTGAACAAATATGATTGCCTGTGATAACATAAAAGTTGGTAAGGTTTTCAAGGGATATGTAAAGATTGTTGCTTTAGAGTGTGAGTCAATCAATAAGTGCCACAGAAGAGAATAAGAACTCCCACTGGAGAAGTTATTCCTCTACTGCCTGTGACAGGGTTTAATAGACTTCTTTCTTGCAGCATCCAGTGCTGGCCATTGTAAGTGACATGGCCCAGACTACATAACTTTATAATTAATCTTTGCCACTAACATTTAATCCAGAACTAGCTCTGGGATGTTTGCCAGAGTATTTATAGGAACACTGTTAGATGGCATTCTTGCAAAAAGGCCTCAAATAGTTCAGCTAGATGCCCATGCTGTTAACTGCATACTGCTGTGTATTAAACTACAGGTATCTGAAGTGTTTAGCAATCTCCACAGGACTGCTCTGTCACTGTGCCATTATTGTATGATCTCAGAATACATAAATGGCTAAAGCCCTGCGGAGAGCCTGATCACTTCTGGAATCAAGGACACTTAAAGTAATCTACTACAGAAGGACATTTCACGTCTTTCCTGTCAGGTAAAACAGGGCTTAGAAGTTGCCATTACACGCTTAGAGAAGGCTGTAGGAAGATTTTTCAGGACGTCATGGGGCCACTCATGCTACAGTGCCTTTGCAGTTCCCTTTCAAGTAGTGTAGAGTACTTGGAATGAGACAGAGTTTTTCCTGTCTACACAACAGAAGCCTACAGTGCTTTTAAAGAGCAATTTGACTGTGGCTGCACCACAGATCTCTGTTCAGACAGCTCAGCTCTTGTTAAACAGGTGGGGTAAATACAGCTGTTCAGGAGTCTGTTTTCTCACAGGTACATTGTCGGACTCCTTTCTACAGTTACATTAGAAAGTTCTAGACATCATTCCTGGGTACTGAAACTCAATTGTTTATATTGTTAGATCATTAGACTTGGGTGCACCTTTAATCTGAGCAGCCAACTCTGGGCCAAACCATTCCTGAACATAGTAAAGGAATTAGTATTAGGAATTAACATTAGTTTGAGGAGCATTCCCAAGCATCTGGGATGTGATAATTGTGTTTGGGGCAGTAAGAGAGTTTATACTGTACTGTAGGAAAATTTTAGCCAGCTAGTTCTCCCAGAGTGTACAGAAGTTAACAGTGTAAAGGCAGCCTTATTTGCTTTTGAATTATCATGTCTACTCTCAGCTTGAGAATACATATTTGTGGAGGGGAGACATACCTAGCTCTTAGTAAAAATATATTTAAAATTCCTGAGTTCAGAAAGGCCAGAAGGGAAGAAAATAATTGCCTTGAGGGTATGAGTGTGGTCAGATATTCCATAGGGGATCAGTAAACTGGAGACTGACTGTCAAAGAAAGCCATATGTGACACTGAGAATGAAAACTTCCATGTTTCACAAAACCTACTCAAAAAACTCAACTCAACATACTTTTCACAAAAGCCTTAAGACTGCTAGACTTTTTGGCACAGTTGAGTTTGTTTTCTTTTGCTGTTGGTTCTTGTGTTGTTTTGGTTTGGTTTTTCCCCCTTCATTTGTTTGGTGATTTATTATTTATTTATTTATTTATTTATTTTTATACCAGTTATGATATATGGAATAATTGCACCGGATTGATTAGACATGCTGTGAAGATTCGGTGGGTACCTTTTGGAAGGACAATGTGTAAAAAGATCAAAAGGATTACTCTATAAACTTTAAGAAGAGGTGAAATGTCTTACTTTTCCATCTTTTTTTACCTTTGTTTCAGAAAAGTGTTACTCGCTACTCAAGCCATTTGTGCTACCAAGATGTAGCAGTGTATGAGTCTGTTTTGTGGTAGTCTAATTTATCTCCTGATATCTTTTCCATGTCTGTATTTGAAGGATAAATGACTCTTACCCCCACCCCCACCCCCACCCCAAATAATTAAAAGGATCATTTTTATCAAAATTTAGTCATATGTTAAGAGCTCTGATGAATTAGAACTTAAGCACAGGATAGCGCAGAACACTATCACATTCTCTAGAAATTATTTTTTTGTTACGTACACCCTGTAATTCAGTGACAAGCAGCAGTATCTGAGCTAACTCCAGAACTGGATATGGAATTGCTATGTCAGCCCAGTGCTACACCCTGATTAACAGGCACAGTTAGCAAAATTAGCTAAGGTAGCACCCTATTGGTGCAGCTTTGTGTCTTCTCAGCCACATGACATTGGAGCTGTGTTGCATCAGGCAAACCTTCCAATTTATTCAGAACCTGTTATTTGATCCTCCACTGCAGTGTCTATTGGGTGCCTGATTTTGAATCTCCCTGTTTTTTGCCTAGTTTTGCAAACTCAAAATAACCAAAACAAAAAAACCAAAACAAACAAACAAACAAACAAAAGACCTCAGAAGCAGTAGTCTTTTAGAATTAAAACACAAACTATTTTGATTTTCTGAAATAAAATTTAGCAGATGTGTTTGCATCACAGACTACATTTATGTGTGAATGTGCTAAAGTGTTTTTCCAGTACAAACATTTCCCTGTTCTATTCAATCAAAATCTGCAATTCAACAACAGCTCTTCATCCGTCCAAACTTCACTGAATGTGTCCAGAGGAAAGCTTCTTTTGTTTACTGTGAATAAATAGACCCTGCTGCCACAGACCAAATAAGAGATTAAGGAAATCCAAAACCTGGCTGGTGCATATGGCTCTGAATGTCTAGTGGGGCAAAAACACTCTGAAAGGACCATGGCTATTTTAAGCATTATCAGTCCTTAAAGTCATAAAAACCCCACAAGATAGAAGGTCACATATTCTATTCTTCACAGTGACATATGCTGAGAAGCACTCTATGCCCTACTTTATCCTTGATTTTTGATCCAATTTTGCACTAGCACACTTGGGAGTCTCATATACATACGCATGTATGCATAGGTAGATGCACTGAACATTAGTTTAGATCACAGTGGGCTTGTATCTTGGGTGCTCATTGCAACACAGTAGGTTGTGAGGTGGTACCCTGAATTATTTTGACTATCTTAAACTGCAATTTAACTATTGCTTGGAAGCTTTTTCCCCTTCCTCATGTTCTATTTCTTGTCTGTGAATATAGGCTCAAAATATGTGGCCACATGGAAAAACTATAGAGCTTTTAATGTAGTTTTCCACCTTGAATTCCAAAAGAAGCAGATTTTAAGTAGACAAAGCCTGCATGCTTCTATCAACAATTTTGGAAACTTTAACCAGTATTTTCTGTATTTAAAAGTGATGTAGAATGCTTAGAGGAATTAAAATCCTCTTTTTTCATGACTTAGTGGAACAAGTATATGCTGAGATATTGCTGTTCTCCCACTGGCAGAAGTGCTGCAGTGTTACGTTTTCAGTTTTTGGTGGCTGGGAATCTGCATGACAGACAGACAGTTTGAAAGTAGGAAAAGCATTAGTCAGAGCTCACTCTTTCTTGGGAAGAATCTAACAAAATTACAGGAAAACATGGTAAACCATTTTTAATCTATTCCACTTAAAACTTGCTTTTAAAAACTCACTGACTTGGGTACAGAATCATGATCACAACAAAATTATCACTTGATTCTCAATGTTTTATAGGTCTACACATGGCAAAACCTCATGGCTTTAGCTAAAACTGTCACCTATAGAGTGAAGCAATCATATAAAATAAAGTTTTGACTTCTAGCTGTTTATGAATTGTTCATAGAACTGAAAACTGGAGGTAAGGCACCTGATAATACATTATGATGGCAGAATCTCCTCAGGCACCAGCAGTCCAGTGAAGCAAGGAGTTATATAGAGGCTCATCCACTTGCTAAAGTTACAAGCATTTGCATTATGTTGTTCAATTTCTATTAGACGAGTTTCACTCGTATTTCTAAAAGCTGTATTCTTTGCTTTTATTAATTTGCTCTGATTAAGCTAAGACAGCAAGCTGGTCTTTGCAGTCTTTTGTGCTAGTGCATGTTGGAAAGAGAAGTTTGTGGCCCACTCTCTCAATTTCCTAGTGACATTTCAATATTTTCATACAGGTTCTCCTTGACATTCTGTTTGCTAATGTTTCCTACATTGTGATTAAAATTATTCTGTCCTGCAACGTTTATTATGATAAGAGCAATACTGAACTTTCACTTGAGACAAAAGGAGTAGATATCAGTGTGGTGTATCCAGTAAGCATGATCTATACCAAGCAGTAATAACTTAATAACACAGGAAAAAACCCTGCACAACTTCAGGAAAGCCATTATTTTGTGAACTTGTATGACTGCAACAGAACCAGGTAGCCAAGTAGCAAGTCTTGTCTTTTCCAGCCCATGACACAGCATGGTCATCTTTCACTGGTTGGGTTATGTGTGTGCCTGCTCCATTTTGAATGTGATACCTCTTATTTTTACGTCTTATGGGCTAGTCTTGGGGCAAATTATATGTTGTTTCGGAAGTAAACTGTGGCTAAGAAAAATGTTTCAAAACAGAACTCCTCTGAGTATTGAACAACTCAGCCCTGTGACTTCTCTCCTGCGTTCTCTCCTACATGAGAATCACCCTGATCTGTAGACTGTCTGCAGCTGGCACAGGGAATCATGGACAGAGAAAGAAGCTGTAGCACTGTGCTGAGTAAGTGCACCATGTGCATCTCAGTTCTCAGGAATGCCAAATAATTGGTGTGTCTCTGTTCTCCCATCCTGGACAGATGAGCAAAGCCATCACACACTAAAAAACCAACCAACCAAACAGTCCCCAAGTTAACTGGTCATAGAAAGGCATAAGAAAAAAAATTCTTCAGAACAAAAATCTTAGTAATTATGAGATTCTCTGTGTTTTTCTTTGACAGTCTTGATAGGGATTCTGGCATGTCCAGAAACAAAACACAGTAAAGCATGAACTACTGCTCTTGGAGGATGTAGCAATCATTAGAGAAGTATTGCCCAGTACAGGGTTAACACAGCCTGTTCTTGATGGCCTCAGTTATACAGCTCTCCTCATATATTGCCACTTAGCTCCCTTCCTTTTGACATTGTCACAACAAATTAAAGCCTCATCCTGCAAGCATTTCATGCATGTGGGCAGTCAGAGTTAGTCACATGCATGAACATTTGCAGGACTGCAGCCCGAGAAATGAAAATCTAGTAAAGCAGACACATAAAATGACCTATTAATATGAACAGGAGGAGAAAGACCGGCAACAGAATTTCACTATAGCTACCTCGGATATAGCATTGACAAATATGTTATCTCTTACTTATTTTCTGATTTTTTTTCTGAGTGAATTTTAATAGCTCAGCTATAGGATATGAAAATAGAGATTTATAGGAGAAGCCTGACAGATTGATAATGAAAGCAGAATTGGAGAAGAGTTACAGATTAGAAATACATCCCCATTGATAAGTATTTCTGTACAGTATGAGAACAGCCCTGCACTGCATGTTCCCTTCCACCACAGGAAGAGCCAGGGTTCTGCAATGTGGAAAAGGAATTCTCACTATTTTCAAAGTGTCCAGACATGTCCTGTACCTTCTGTTAGGAAATCACTCAGGTGCTTAATAATACAGTGATTAACCTTTCAATGCACTAAGAGTGACACAAATGTTGTGTCAAAACTTTCACTGTACAATCACAACCTATCCTTGTTATGAATTCCTGCTATGAAATTTTACCTATCACTGACTTAATTCTGATCATATTTAAGTAAAATTATTTTGCTTTCTGATATGACTGCTTCTTTTCAGAGCATACTTATTCTATGCACTTACTGACCTACCAAACAGATAATTCTTAAATAAAGATCTGAGACAATTACAGAAGAGGTCTTGTTACCCTGAGAAAAAGAGATTGAGGGTGCCACACTTCTCTTCACTGCTAATATCTTTTCATGCCTGATGCTGCGGTCTCGATACAGTGCACATAAAGGGCTGAACTCACAGATGTAAGATTCTGCCTAGTGGAAAGCTGTAAAAGATCCCTGGAGTACTCTCATGTGAACCATGGCAACAGAAGTGTGTATCCTGTGAATGATCAAGACTTTTTCACCTTTGTAGATGATCTCTGTCATTCATCCCTCCACCCACAAAGTACACAAACCTGATTAACTTGGAGCAAGGCACTTCATCTGCTCTTTCAAGCCTATTGCTTCAGGAATGCAGTGTCATATTCCAGTCCATACATAGGGCAGAGAGGAAAAGTCATAGGTCCCAGTTCTGTTCTAGGAAAGTCCTAATTTCATCTAGGACAGTTAATGGATAAGAAGCAGAAATTATTTTTAGCACCCAAGGAAGGCACAGATCACATTTACAAGGGAACAACAATAGTGTTTTCCTTCAGAAAAGGGTAAACTCACTGTCTTGCCCAATGAATCTTCAATCTCTGTGCAGTAGCACAGCTTCAGCTAGAGGTGATTAACCTTTTCTCTCAGAATAGCTTGCAGTCTGTTGTAGTGAGACTTACTTATTTTGTGAATAAATTCCAAATACTTCTTAACAGTGAACAGCTCAACTACTTATTCTGTTAATATTTCAGTGACAAGTTTGTCCACTCCATCTAAAACATCCATCCTCCTTAATGTCAATAGCACAGTGTGAGCTTAATATAATCTTTTTAAAATGTGATTTGCATGACTGGTTATTCCACATTAGATGGCATAGTATTAAAAAATCTGGGATCCGTAAAAAAAAAAAAATTACAAGAAAGAAACTGCTGGTCTGATTTTTACTCATTTCCACATCTATTTCAATAAAACTTTAAGATGTTATAGCCCCTCTAGACCTGCCATGTGATTGCTAGTCTGCAAAAAAAACCCCAAAAAAACCAAAAAAAAACCAACCAAAAAACCCATGAATTCCTTATTGGAGAGAATTGAGGGACCTGGGACATGGATGGGGAGGATAGCATGCTTCAAAGCTTTCTGAAAAAATATAAACTGACACTTTAAAACATGTTTTTATGAAGAATCTATACTATTAGATCATTGCAATTGTTTCTTTTTTTAATTTTTATTACTTTCTTGAGGGACTGAGCAGTTGTCAAAGTTGTTGGAACTCCAGTTTTCCCACTGATCTGCTGTTTGGTTCTGTTGGCACATAATGTCTTTAGGTGTCCTTTACTGATAAATTATTAGGTTAGCTAACATTCCTACTCAGTACTATTGTAATCTAACCAACTGTAAAATTTCAAACAACCACATAAAATCAGACCACTAGATGAAATGCAGAACTGTAATATATATAGTTAGCACGCACCCAAAACTTCACTTGCCACCAAAGTGAAATTTGGCAATTTTTTTGAAAAAAGAAGCAGATTTTTTGAATATCAGCTGAACATACAGATTTTTAAGATAACTCCAAGTGTTGTGAATAGGAGTCTATGTATGCTTGTGGTTAAAATGAGCAATTATTTTGGAATAAATTGTTGCTGAAGAGTTGTTGTAAGAGTGCTGACATGCCCTGAACTTGTAAACACTCTTTAGTTGCAACAGCCCTGGAATCAGCAGGGTGTCTGGGAGGTCTGTGAGACCAAGTGGTCTGTGATCTATAATACATTGTGACCTTTTCACAAACTCAGGGAAGTTATAATACCCTTAACTTCACCCCTAAGGATGCATTTTAAGAGAATTGAATATTGCTATCTGGATATGACTACATTTCTCTTCTGCATTTCTCCTCAATCTTCTTTAAAGTCTATCTCTGCCTCCACCAGCACATACATTGTTTGCAAAGACTTTCTCCACCCTACCTTATGGAATTCTTGGACTTTTTTGTGTGTGAGGGGTTGTCATTCTATGCACACTGTTCATACTTATATGAGAGTTTTATAAAGATAGTTTCAAACCAGACTGAGTTAATTCTATTGAAAAATCTGAAAATCCCAAATCCTCAATGACAAAAATTGTCAATGACAACTTTTGGGAATTGTTCTGTGCAGAGGGAAGTACTATATCTTTATGAGACTCTGGCACATGTTAACTGGAAGTGGTGTGTTGTGAAGTTAACCATGTTGAACAGGGCTCAGAAACTTGGTCAGTCTTGTCTCCAACTAATGAGTGAGCCAGCAATACACCTCTCTTTTTCAGCAATGCTAACAAAGGAGGAAGGAGAAGAAAGTGGAGGGAAAGAACTCAAGTTACCATGGCAGTTCAGAGAGCCACATGCAGCTGTGCACTGTGTGAGGCACAAAACCAGCTTAAGTCCCTAGTGCTCATGAAGTAACCTGCAGGCTACAACCTTAAGGGATTTGGGATTTTTTTTAGGATCCATGTGAAAGGTAAGTGGATGCTAGTGATTTTCCCAGTGAACTTGGTTAAAGGTGTGAGAGAGATTTCTTTGGTGGAGATTTCTCTCCAAGTTGGTTTGTTAGCTTGTTCTCTGAGACGTTGTGGGAGAACATGTCCTCAGACTCTTAGCCCATCCCTCTTCTGTCTGTCCATTTATTCCTGAAGTCCACCTGTCTTAATTGTGTGGTAAGCAGAAACGCCAGCCAGGACTGTTTTATTGTCTGATATTCAGCTCCCTACAGGGTCTCATCAATGAATGAAGCAGAATGATGGATTACAGATGTGTTGCACTGATATCACACCAGCAGATCAATTGCTCTCGTGCTATGTTGCCATTTGGTAGAGAGTATGTTTGCTAAGAGTGGGCCGAGTATATAAAGTCAAAAACAACAAGAGAGAACAGGTTCTGCATTAGCAGAATGATTAGCACAAAATAGTTCCAGGTCTCCATTCAACAATTTGAGAACTAAAATTTTAGCCCAAACTTAATTCTTATATTTGTATTTGAATTCCTTAAATGTTCAGAAACTTTGTTCTTCAGATCCACTGGGGTCACCCTCTTTGTTTCCAGTTATCTGCAATTGGGAAAATTCATTCAGGTTATCCTAACAGTAATCACAGTCATGACTTTTTGCTCATATTGGGATGAAATGTAAACCACAATTTTATTAATGAGTCTCTAAGTTCCACATTTTGTTGTAGAATCCTAATTTGTTCATTTGTTGTGTCTGACCTCGTGAATTTCTATCAAGAAATTACAACCTAAACATGAGTTAGCAGGAGGACTTCTTATACTGTAAGTGCTGAATGAGCTTTCTTTCCTTATTCTGCAAAAAATGTTTTGTATGACTCTACAGTCAAACCAGAAGACTTTTAATTGGTTTTGCTTGCATTGGTCTTTCTGAGAAAATGTTTTCCATTTCCATCATTTGAACAGATGAAATAAGTATCTGGCAAAACAAATACATGATGGTTGATTTGTACCTTTTCTGAAGATCCTCCAAAAACCTATGCTAAGGAATATGGACAATAAGGGAGTGAATGGTGCAGGCCTGAACTAGAGGCAAATTCTGCCTCTCAAATTTAGTGGCCTTCTGCGACTAGTATACAACACTGGACTGACCAGGGAGTGTAGTGATAGAACAAGTGGTAATGGTTTTATACAGAAAGAGGTAGATGTAAGTTAGATATGAGGAATAAATTATTTCCTATGAGGGAGGTGAGACACTGGAACAGGTGGCCCAGGGAAGCTGTGGATGCCACATCCCTGTGAGAGTTTAAGGGTAAGTTGGATGGAACTTTGGGCAACCTGGTCTGGTCAAAGGTGTTCCTGCCTATGCAGGGGAGTTGAAACTGGATGATGTTTAAGGTCCCTTCCAACTCAAACCTTTCTATCATTCTATGTTATTTATAAAATCATATCTGCCATGATGAATGCAGAGAGGAAATTGTCAAATGGCACTGTAAATAGAACAGGAGGTATGTGTCCAAATACATGTTAATCTGTGGAATTTGGTGTTGCAAGATTCTCAATTAGTGGTCTCAAACTGTAATTGGGGAGTACATTGTGTGAACTGTTGCAGTACAATTGCCATGTATTTATTAGATAGTGCATGACTCTAGGTCACTGCACGATTCAAGGTTACAAGGCTAGATAAACTTTAATTTCACTCAGGACAGTTGTTCTTATATAACATTTCTAATTAAAGTTGTCTGTATTGTTCTGTACATTGAACGATCAATTCAAATGCATCACTTTATTATAGTGCTTTTTGTGTGTTGCAATTATGCATCGAGATCCCTCCCCAAGCAAATGCCTTGGCTCCACAAGGCATTTGTGTATACAGTAGTGCTCTGTGCCTCAAGGAGTTCAGTTGTCCCTTTCATTCACACAGCCGTGGTAGAGCTGTTGGGTGGTGCTTTGCTTTGTTGCGACAGAACGGACAGCCAGCCAGTGCAATTCAATGAGCAGGAAGAGCTCTTCTCCCATCACAGCTTGCTTTAACTGCTCCCTGTTTAGGGTACTGGCAAAACTGGTAGACTGGGTAGATGATGATCAGAGGGCCATCACAGGGGAAAAAAAAATCAGAATAGTGATGTACCTATCAGAGAAAAATATGGCTGGTAACACTCCCCAAATACTACAGTTTGACTGATTTCTTTCATTAGCAGTAGGATTCCAGGGATGGCATTGGCACTGAAAAAACACAATTATTGATCTATCCTTCGAACTAGGTATTTCTAAATAATAACTGAAAGAAGTTGGATACATTTTAAGCTGGCATGGGTACACAATTTGTTTAGAAAACTACTGTGTTGAGGTTGTAGGTGTTCCAGACATTTTGGCTGAGGTTTCATGAACACTGAAACATTTGCCACAGGTTTCTAAATTCTACTGCAGGTGTTTTCCGGGCAGAAAATGAGCCATTGCAGGCATATGCCCTTAGTCTTCTTCAGCTCCAAGAGAGCCTCAAGAAATTCCCTGAGCCTGCATGGCATTATGTTGCAAAGTTTGATAGTGCTTGTTGTTAAACAGCTTCAAGGTTTGGTTTTTTTGTTTGTTGTTTTGTTTGGTTTGGGGTTTTGCTTATTTTTTTGTTTGTTTTTTGTTCAGTTTTTGTTTGGTTTTTATGTTGTTGTTGTTGTTGTTTTTTAATAAAATATGTGAACAGGTCTAGGACTTAATTACAGCACTAAACCAGATCACAGTGTGCAAGCCTGAGGCATTTGTGTATGCTTTGTGTGTATTATGAGACAAAGGATTAATCTGCCCTAATTCTTTGTAATTCAGATTATATGGGACAAATCTTATATTTTTCAATTAGTACTGGACTAGCTATACAGATTCTTCCACTTACAAGGAGTTTCTTAGTATGAAATTTCTGCATCTCAAATAGGGGCCAATCAAGTTGCTTCTAACATACTGGGTGAATTGGAAGCAAAGGAATGAAAAATCTCTTTAGCAAACTTGCAGCACTGGTTTTATGTGGTATTCTATAAATATCTTCATAAGCTTCATAACTAAGACTGCAGTGACTTAAGTTAGGGTGAGGTAACTTTAGAAATGCATCTTCACACATGAAGAATTCTAAACAGATCTCACATTGATCTCTGAAAATATTCACAGCCTGGTCAGGTGTTAGTTGTTCTATGGTGTACGACCTCTTGTCAAGCCTGAAGACTAGAACTGGAATACCAAAGTGATGAGTAGTTTCTGTATTTTTTATTTGTTATGATTCCGGCAGCAATCTCCATATATTTTCTGCCAAAACTTTAATTTGCATCCTGAACTTTATGGGTTTGACTCCAGGTGCAAACTGTATGATCTGTGTTTGTATTTCTATAAAATCCTCTGACTCCACTTGAAATAAACAGTGACCCCCTTTCAGAGGAATTAATAGGGAGGAGTGACCAAATAAATAAATAATAAAATAAATATAAAATAATTACATGCAAGGCCAGATCCTCCACATGGTATAAGGGTACACCCACATCACAGTGTGCTAATCTCAACATGTCAAGATCACACACTGTGTTTTGGGCTAAGTTACTAGGAGATGATTCTACAATGATTTGCTGCCTTCCATTTTCTCCAAGAGCTCTGATAGTGCAAATGCTTCCAGGATTTTGGGTTACACATGGGGACAGAGAAACATGTTGGACTCTGGAAAAGAAGTCATGTGGAGCAACTGTCTTTAATTGATGGAATAAGGGTGGAAGGATGTGTGGTTAGAGATTTAACTTCCAGGCTTGCATCTGGTATTCCAACAGACATAATCACCTGTACATGCTCAGAAGCATTTTGCCATAGAATAAGAGTATTTACAGGGCTAGAGGCAGGTTTATGCAGGTTGAACTACTAGGATCATACTTTGTGACTTGGTTCCTTTGAGGACAACAAAATTTGCACTCTTACTGTAGCTTCAAAATAGCATTCCAGTTTTTGGAGACTAATTCTTCTGTTCCAAGTTATATAGTTGGGAATGGGGGGGAGAAGGGGGGTATAAAGCTCTCCAGCCTGTTTATTGTTTCCTTTAAAGCTTTAATTAAATGCTGATCTGTGACAAGGAACAGCAAAACAAGTGACATATTCAGTAGGAGGCAAATGGCAGGAAATTTTGCAGCACAACACTATGTAGAAGTCATAAAATTGTGACTTAAATATTTTCTCCTCTTCAAACCATATAAGTCCTTTTTGCAGTGGTCATCTGGTAGACTTTCAACTAGGAAGCTCAAAAATTCATCAAAGATGCAGATGTCTTGAATGAGGGCTTGCATTAGAAGTCATTACTCTTAGAAGTACCTGGTTATTACACATGTGTGGTACAGTATGTGGCAAAAAGAAAGGTCATTAAAATATTTTAATGAGAATTACACCATAATTTCATCCTCTGCTGATTTACAACCTTCAGAATACAAGTCAATGCAATTCCCATCCTGATTACTTTTCAAGAGCAAAGAATATGAGCAGCAAACATTGACTTTTTTTTCTTCCTAATTATGGTTTCTTTTAATGCACTCCTTGGCGATACTATCATCAACTACTTTAATGTCACATTCACACACAGTCCTGCTAAGGTAAGAAAGTGATGAAACCAGAATAATTCCCAAAATGCAATTCTGAACTCCGCATAACTCAGTAATATCAACCTCAGATTTACCAAAAATATTTTTCCTCATTGAAGACTTTTTTTTTTTTTTGCCATAATGTTTATCTTTCTCAGAGTTCCTTGACCGGTAATAAAAATAAAAAAAGTAGTTTCTGTTTTGTTGGGTTTTTTTAGGTTTTTTGTTTTGGTTTAGTTTTGTTGTTTTTTTTTTTCTTTGTTTTTTTTCCTTTCTCACATTTTAAGCACATTTACAGATAGCCTCTTTGCTGAAATCCTGAAGCAGAATGACAACTCTCAGCAGAAACTACCCCATGGCAATTATTACGGTCTGACGTAACATCAAAATTTATTTTTATTTTGGATTCATGAAACAAAGTCCAACCGTAGAAGGGTTGGGTGCAAGCAGATTTTATTTGACAATTGACACAGACAAAAGCTGGGCAAAAGAGAGACAAAGCAAAAGAGAGAGAGAAAAGTGGAGAAAAAGGGTAAGAAAGTGGGAAGAAAGAATGAGAGAGAGAGACAGAGAGAGGTAGAGTCACCACCAGGGGTCCAGCTGCCCAGCAAATTTCTTCAAGATGTTCCTGATCCTGGACAGGTCCAATGCGAGATGGTGGTGGGTCAAGAGATGGCAAAACAGCCACAGCATGGACAGCCACATGTACCCCTGTGTTCCTTTTGTCCCAGAGGGGCAGCTCTCAGTCAGCTGCCACAAAAGCCAGGGTCATTGGCATCAGAGCCATTGCAGACAGGCTGCCTGGAGGGGGGGAGAAGTCCCCCACCCCCTCATCAGTTTTTGTCTCCTTCCAAGTTTGAATTGACTTGTGATAGTCCCCAGAAGGATTCAGTCCATGACTTTCCCAGGAATTGAAGTGAGGCTAATGGATATATAATTGGTTAAAAACTGGTTGGATGACCAGGCTCAGAGAGTGGTGGTGAATGGTGCTGCACCCAGGTGGCATCTGGTGACCAGTGGTGTCCTCCATGAGTCAGTACTGGGCCCAATCCTATTCAGCATCTTTATTGATGACCAAGATGAGGCAACAGAACATACTCTTGGCAAATTTGTGGATGACACTAATCTGGGGGAGGGCTGTCAATCTGCTGGAAGGTAGAAATACATTGCACTGGGACCCGGACAGGACGGATTGATGAGTTGAGGCCAACGGCATGAAGTTCAACAATACCAAGTGAAGGGTCCTAAACTTTGGCCACAATAACCCCAAGCAGAGCTACACACAGGGGGAAGAGAGGATGGAAAGCAGCCCGGCAGAGAGGGAGCTGGGACTACTGGCTCACAACTGGTTGAATGTGAGCCATCAGTGTGCCCAGAAGGCCAATAGCACCCTGGTTTGCATCAGGAATAATGTGGCCAGCAGGTCTGTGGATGTAATTCTCCTGGCCAATCTCTGCTTCCTTCCGTGGGCTTCCCTGCCTCTGGGAGACCCCTGTTTGCTTCAAAAACTAACGCTCAGCCACAGAGCTCACCGTTGCTGGTGACACTGCCTTAGATTATTTTTATTAAGTTAATCATTAAAGAAAATAAGTCTTGAAGAACTAAAGGGCAAATTCCTTGTTGTCTTTAGTCTTTAGATTTCCACATTAAAATGCATGATTGTTATGCTGACCTTTAGACTCTGTGTTTAAAAGAAAAAAGTCTGGGTTTCTTGTGACCAAACACAAGAATTTTGGGGTAGGGTAAGAATAAACTGAAATACAGAAAGATCTCACAACAACGTGCAGCATTCAGAGCTGCAGGAGTATGTCTGCGCCCACAGGCCTTAACTGATTGCTTCATGACTTAGAAAGTATTCCTTCTAAGACATGTTCAGACAAAAAATGCAAATGTTTAGTGCATGCTAGCTTTGTAAAGTACTCACTCCACAAAGGGTCTTTGCTGCGTTGTATAGTCCTTGAAAGGATTGAACTTAAGAGAATTCTTATACTGTGCTGCAGGAATTCTGTGCAGTAAACATTGTTGGTGTTCATGTAAAAGTAGTTCTCTCCAGAACTGGGCCTTGTGTGGTAAAGATAGTCATGTCAGAAAAAATATTCCGTATAATGTCAGGGAAAGGAATATCTTTAAAACTTGGTCTGTGAGACAATTTCTAAAAGTGATGGTAGAGTCCTACTTCTGGAATTCTCTAACATCAGATTATTCAGATTTCTACTGTGGCAGTCTATACATGGGGGTCTTGCTTTAAAAGCAAGGGTATTTCGGGAACCTGCACAGGCCTGCAAGGTTGACACAGGGCTATGGGGAGATCAGTGCCATCAGTAACTAGCTTGTGCTGCACAGGGCACCCAGCATGCCTAGTGCACACTTACACACAGGTGCCGCATCCTACAGGTTCTATAGAATGGAATAACAGCTTTAGAGCCATGGCACAGATGATCACAGAAGACTGTTTGATTTCTAACACCTGTGGTTACTAGAAGGGTCAGCTTTGCTTGTAGAAAAGACTACATAGTGTTCTATAGCAGACAGTACCTTAAAAATGCTAAAGTTTGGATGAGTAACTAATAACATATTTAAACCATTTTCTTTGTGACCAGTTATCGCTATGGGTGTGTTTGTCACTTTATTCTATATAAGGTCTAAAACTCCAAAGTTTTTTTCTGAATATTCCAAATTCAGGTTGCTGTGTATGATTGTGAAGCTTTATTATTTCCTTCTGTTATTGAATATGGTAAATACCAATTTGAAATATACTTTTTATGAATATATTGTGACTTAAATTTACTGTTCTGGTGAATATTCATGAAAAGTAACTAATTTCATCTGCTAGAAAGTAAGCATGTAAATATGTTAGGTATTTAATTTATTAAATTAACTTAAATTCATCTGAGTTATGCTTAGATGAATATATGCAGGGACTACTGCTGGAAGGTAGGAATACGTTTCATTGGGCATTTTCTTGTGTACATTAGTTACTTGTCTCCTTAGCAAGCAGAACAGAATACTGTCTCAAATCCAAAAATTTGAGTATATTTGAGAACAAAGCCTCACATATAGTCATAATAAACTTCTCTTACATTTTTCATTCATTGCTTTGCCTTTACCAGAGACCCAAATTTACTGCTGATTCCCCAGTACTGAAACTTTTCCATTGTTTTGCCTTAATTCTGTAATGGTGTTCTAGAGCTTAAGCAGTTGGTTTGGATCATCATAAAGAAAGGGAATAATTTCCACTTCCATGAGATAAGAGAGAAATTAGTCTTATGTTTTAACTTTTTGTAGGCAGCGTGCAGCTGCCAACAACAATCTCCATTTCAAAACAAAAAACCAATAATGCAAGCTAAGTCTGATTCTAAAGCCATCATGCTTGTACTTTAATAAACAGTTTAGAAGAATACATTATTGTCTCCTCCTGGAAGCTGAACATTTCTTCTTAGAATGTAGCCTCTAGCATTAGGCAGTAGTAGGCTTAATTGAGAAGAATGCCCAATAAGACCAATGGGAGAAGAAGGTCTTTCGAAATATGTTATTAAACAGACTGAAGGGAATTTGACAGACTACATGGTGCTGAGCCAGACATGTTTTTAACAGGAACATATGACAGCATAGCAACAATCTTGGAAAAGAGATGAGTTAAAAGCAAATAGAGTTTGTTTTTCTGTTGCTGTTTTTGAAACAGTTCCACTTTATATTAAAGATTAACTATTTGTTGAACTAGAGAAAAGTAGTAAGAAGAGGAACTGTATCATCCAGCAGCTAAGAGTACTCATTTGGGAAGAAAGTGGTTCAAATCGCTATTCCAAAAAACCATTCAATTATTTATGCAATCAGAACTCCACAGGATAACTTCAATCACAGTTCGTCAGTACGGCTTAGAAGTTGAAACAGTCTCTGAAGAGATAGAGAACCAGAGTCCTTTAGTTTAGTTCAGCGAAGATTTTCTGATTCATCTTCATATTCATATTTCATATAATCAAATATCTTGTTTATATCCTGATGTGAAGTGGTCGAGTCATAGTGTCTAGAACATTTTTATGGCAAAGAAAGAAAAGAACTTTCCTAAGTTAGATATATGGTATCTGAGTGTTTTGGAGTGTGTTTTTTTCTCCAGCCCTCATCTACCAGGAAGTTCACTGACTTCAAGAAACTTTTACAATACATCATGAATTCATGAATCAGATTGATAAATAGGCCTGCTTGGACAATGCATTTGTATATATTCTTAACTCTGTGGTGGTACAGTATGGTGACACATTAATATGATTCTTATATAGGCTGTTGCTTTTCAACATATAAGTGTTTGTCACCTGTCAAAAAAAAAAAAAAAAAAAAAAAAAGCAAAAAGCAAAACTCTCAGGACAGCTTTCTGCAATTAGTAGAATACTCCAGACCAAACTCTAGCTTCATTTTTATTAAAACGACCTTGGGTCTTGCTAGTTAGTGTAAATATTACAATTTTTAATGCAAAG
The DNA here is from genome assembly GCF_003957555.1 of Calypte anna. Taxonomy (NCBI): domain Eukaryota; kingdom Metazoa; phylum Chordata; class Aves; order Apodiformes; family Trochilidae; genus Calypte; species Calypte anna. The sequence goes on along the minus strand of NC_044274.1, from coordinate 19,927,655 downwards.
GAGAAGTCAAGGATTCACCCTTTGTATTTAGTGTTATACTAACTCAATCTCTGTTATTATTGGGAAGATATTAAATAAATGAAATGTGGCCTAACCAGAGGTAAGCAAAAGGGTGCTCTGTGACTGGAGCATGGAGTGAGGAAGCGTGAATTTGGAAGAATGGATTAAATTGACCACATACCAATATTGAGTGGGTTTTTTCCATGTACTTGATGGATTTTCAGTCAATCCACACTGATGGTTGCCAGTACAATGAATACCAAATGAATGCACATGTTTTTAGAGGAAGTTGCTCCTTATGCCATATCCTTTGTTGTTTTTCTTCTCCTGAGAAATTCCATCAGGAAGGGAATGTCACAGTAGTAAAGGTGATTGAATGGCACATGTGATATTGCAAATACATTGAATAATTTTCACCTTCTGTACTTCAAATATAACACAGAAAAATTACCTAACTTTGGGTATTATTTGCAATAATATGTAAAACATTCTGGTCATTATTATTTTTGATTCTTGTCTCCAAAGCCTCTGTAGTGTTTCTGCGTCACATGCATATTCTCATGCCAAATACAGACATAAACACTTCAACACAAGCTTAGTAGTGTGCAGGAGGTTGTTAAAGGCAACCCTAAGGTACACACTTACCTATAGTGTTAATTAGTAATAAGGAGACCTATTTAATGTTCTAATAGAAGGGTGAGTATCAGTTTTAAAATTACTGAAAAATTCTGGGAAAACTAAGGATTGAGAAAAAGGAGTAAAAAAAGTGAACTTAAAGTTTTGCACTTCATCTCTGTATCCAGTGTTTGAACATCCAGTTTTATTGCACCAGTTGCCATGTGTTGTGGAGAAATGCCAGACTGAGACTAAGATTTTTGCCATAAATGATCACTATCTGAAGATTTTTCATGAGCTGGGGCTTCATATCACATTTTCAGAACTGTGTAATGCTAACTCAGAACTCTAGACGTACATCCACATGCCACTGTAATACCAGATAAAAGAAGTCTAAAAGCTAATGTCCTTAAGCTTCAAGTGAAAAAATCCACAAATGTGATCATAAATAAGTTTATTATTTCAATACATATATTCTAATTTATGCCTTTTGATTATCTCTGAAGTAGTTATGCAGTGGAATATTAATGTCCTTCTTAGGACATCAATTAATAAAATAACCATTTAAAATCCTTGTATGTTAACACAATAATACAGAGATGATGCATTATATTCCTGCTACAGTTCAGGAATCAGAATCTGCCTGTGTTCAAAAAGAAGAAGGTGACACACCTGTTTAAGTACATTGTATTACACTGAAAAAGTGCACACCAATTGAGCTAAACCTAGCAAAAATTGACATGGCACTATGGCAGCAATACTCTAAACATATTTATGTATTCTTTAATATAACTACGCACAATAGGCAATAATCATATTCTGGTTAAAAATAGTTTAGCAATTTATTAATTCACAATTACATTTACATTAATTTGGTGTAAGACCTTAGGTAAAATAGGAGTGGACATAAATCTGTATTCATGAAGTCTCATTGTTTCACAGAATACCAAAGAAGCTGAAGGTATTGTGTAGATTTTTATTGCAAATAACTACTTGAATTCTAAAAAAAATGTTCATGGCTTTAGCAGTATATTACTTATTTTACTTTTTCCAACTTAACTCTCCCAGACTTTCTTTTTCTTCAGTAAATCAAGATTTGTGTTTCCAGTATACGTGACAAAGAAATTTAATGTCATTTAATGATACTGCCATGAGGTTACTCATAGCATAAAGTTGTATTTCAAACATCTGAAATAGAACTTGGTAATCCTTTAATGAATCATTTTCTGGAGAGACTGCTGTGCCTGAGGAAATCATAAGCAAGAATACAAGTGTATTTAAGTGCTGTCCACAGGTTTAAATGTGAGATTTTCAGAGCACGTTACAGATGCTAACGCCTTGAGCTTCACATCACTCCATGGCATTATCCCTACCAAACAGTTCAGGAAATGAAGGAACATACGAGAGTTATTTGAAGGTATTGATTGTCAATCTACATGATGAAGTGCTGAATACTTAAGAAAAAAATCTGTTTCACTGAATCTTGATGACAACCACTTGAAGGAAATCTTTGGCCTCACGTGGTACTTGGAACTAATAATCCACAGGGCTCTCATCATAATCTTTGCACACACATGGAAGGACCCTGTTTGTTTCAGCATCTGTGTCCAGCAGAGTGAGGGTAGAAAAGAAAGTTAAGATCAAGAAGCAGAAATTTCTATTGGAGGAAATCACGTCCTTTTTTTCCCTCTGACAGAATAAGATTCTTATTTCTCTCTTTGGTACTTTATAAAGAAAAATGAGTAGGACCTGTGTTTTGTAAGGGAAAGAGGCAAAAAGACAAATTCTATTTGCATTTTTAAGTCTTTTTCATGAAACTTCACTTTTCGTGGGCCTGCAGAGGCTAGTGGATTCAAGTCCAATATCTGATTTAAACTCTCTATACCTATTCTAAAAGATTACTCAAATCTTTTCCTTACTTAAAAATTGAAATAAATCCTTGCCTTTACTCATGATGATACCTAATAACAAAGATAAAAATGATGTAAAAATGTTGCTTCTTATGCCATTATGCTCTCACTTCACTAAATTAGCATGGTGAAGGTTGGGGGTGATTGCTCATACCTGGTTTAGCTGACCGTGTGTTCAGCCTCTAAGTTTTTGCCGGAAAACAGATTTCTAACTACACAGTTTGCTATATGGAGCTAATAGCCCACACCAAAACACTGCTGAAATGCTAAGGCTGTCATCGTTTTTGCAGCTGCAAATCCATCCAGCTAAACGTTCCCGAGTTATGGACCCTTACCATAAATTGTTGCATGTAGGAAGACTTTGTAAGATGAGATTTCTTGGGTCATGCTGATGTTCATGTTTGTCCTGCTTAATTGCCTGGTGTTTGAGGTACTCTGATGCATATGAAAGACTGAACTTTGAACCCTTATTCTGTCTGCTAAGAGGTAGGGACTTAAACCCACATTTCCACAAGTGATAATCTGCAGGATGTTGTCTGTTCTTGAGAGGATCTTTCTTAATCTTATTGTTGGATCTGTTCTGCTTTATAAATAATTACATATTCATTGAAGCAGAGACTGGAATCTCTTGTTCTCACCTCAGTGCCCTAACCACTGACCCTGAAAGTCCTTGTCTCCCTCTCTTTGGCTCAATGAATATTTAATTATTACCCCAAGTGAAGTAATGCCAACAGATTAAGATGGCTTTTCTACAATACCTGAAGTCTGGTGGGTGGGACACACTCCTGGAATGTTTCTTCTGCTTCCACCACACATTGGCTTGGAAAGTAAATTTCTAACCTTCAAAAAGATTACCAGGTGGATTAGGTTCTTCCATGTCTTTATTTAGCTTGAGCTTTAACATTTGAGTCATGGGAGGAGCCTCGCTGGAGTCAAAACACAGCTTGTCTGTAAATGTTTTCTGCTGAGATCTTAGCTGGTATTTTAATTAGTAATGTAGAAACTGAAGTGAATATTATTCAATTCCAGGTTACACATCTGTCTTATAAAAAAAGCAAGAACACCTACAACATAAAACATCTTTATAGGCATGGTAAGAAATTCCAAACAAGGCAAGAAAAAATGGTGAAACCAAAGGCCAGTCCTGCAGAAATTGATGGGACCTGTAGCTGGGAAATTAATGCAGCCCACATCTGTTTAAGAGAAAAGATGATGTTGCAAATCAGTATCTTTGAAAAGCATAGGCAAACAAGGAAGAACAATGAACTAAAAGGAAATATTTGAGATTACAGTAAAGTCTGTAGGGTTGCATTTAACCCTTGCAGATTTTTTCAGTCATGTCTTTTGCCTCGGTGATTTATCTCTTTTTCTGGTTTTGTTAAGTTTATGTCTTCAAATGCACAATTAATTGGATAGCTGACACTGTCTTGGGATTAGTGATGTCTACATACTTTCTAATATTATCAGGCTGGGATATCAGACTGTGTGTATACCAGCATTTTTACGTGAAGGTAAAATGCAAAAAAAAGTAAAGTGTCATTATGCAGATAAAACTGTAAGCTGTTGCTGAATTAGGTCTTATTTTAATGTCATCTAAATTCAAGATTTGGCAAGGAAAAATGCTTCTTGAATGGACCGAAAATATCTAGGGAAAACTAAAAGAAAGAAAACCAATAATTATCAGAATTATTTTTAATAATTATTAAAAATATATTGAATATTTTTAATTCAATATGTCTGACTTTTATAATCTGAAAAACTGCTGGCATGCTTAATTCAGATTAGTAAACATATACAAATTATCAACCTTTTCAAATTTGCTCCTGTTCAAATGATTTTACCATGCCCAATCTTGCCCTTATCATTGAAATGTCCTTTGCTGCTCTTCCCTTTCATTTCTCACTATTTATTTTTAGCTACTTTTAGTGGACTTTTTAGCTTTTGTTTTTTTCTAGGCACATAGGCAATAATGTACACTGGCTATGTATGTGCCTTTACCTGAGTACCTGGCATTACTCAGGTAAGAGTAATACCTTATCATTAAGGTATTAACTTATTAATATTAATATTAGTATTAATATTATTAACTGATATTAACTGTCCACCCAAGCCTATTATTTTCTGTTCTCTCTCAGGTGTGGGAGCTCAGTGGCAGTAGTGGTGAGTGTAAAGCTTGTGCAGCCACCCTGATGGATTTGCAGACAGAGTGATTTTAACCACACTTTGCTGGGCACAAAAGCTCTTAATATTTCTCAAATTTTACGTTTGGAAGGAATGTGACAGTTGTATTATAGAGAGTTAGATAAGCCTCATAAGCAGGAAAATATATTGGGGCTGTAGTCGTTGTAGGCTGTTTAATCTCCAGCAAACCAGAACTACACCCAGGTGTTCCTGCTTACCACTGGTGAAGAGCACTGCACAAAGCCCACTTTACCTGATTTATAGTTCTGTCCTGTACCTTCTCTTCTGAAGCAATCAAGGGTTTGGCTGACTGTTGTCAGCACAGAAATGAATACTAAGAGGAACCTGCCTTTCTTCTCTTCAACATATCCTTAAAGGAATGAGAAAAACAATAAGAGTAGGTATTAACACTAATCGTAACTGAAAACTCGTAAAGCAAGATATACTGCACATGGAGATGACAAGATGAAAGGTTTGTTTGCATAAGATAAATTTGTTTTCCTGGTGTCTGTCATTCTTCTTAGCCTGTGTTACCACTCTCCGAGGTGAAGGAGGAATTAAGAACTCCAAACATGGGGAAACTGGTGTGTGTGTGTGTTTGTGGGGGAGAGGCAACCATTTGGTCTTATACTTAGCTTTAATTTTGCTCCCAAACAGATAGTCTAAGAAGCTTGCAGTATTTCAAAGACAATAGGGATAAACTGCTGAGAGGAAAAAGAAAATAAGATACAAGTAGTTCAAAGCCAAAGTTTTTGTGTGTTGCATTATGTACTGTGAAAGACTAAACATGGTTTGCAAGACCTTGTCTATATGTATTACATCTACAGTGTATCCTCCAGGATATTGTCAGCATTAAATAGGTGAAGTAGAATGTGGGAAAACAGTCTGTGGAGGCTTAAGGATTCCACGTGCACATCATTATGATTGTATGAAATCGTTTATTAACAACTTGCACTCACTTATATAGAGAAGCCTTGTTTACACCATCTTATCATGCAGGTGGCTTTGTATTCCAATTACACATTCCATTCTCATGGAACCACTCTTCTCACAAAATTATTTTCCTCTTCTGTTGCCAATTAAGTTATCTCTTTCCCATTAGCTCATTCTCAGAAAGCCTCTAACTAGGCCTCAATAACCATTAACCCAATGTGGCCTAAATTGAAGTAATTCAGGATTGCTCACAACCTGTATATTTCTGAACTGTTTCCCCAACAGTAGAAAACCAGTCAAATTTTGTTAGTACAAATATAGATACACTCAGCTGATGCTCAGGTCTGCATTCATTGTTCAGAAACTGTAATGGATGTACCAGTACAGAACTTGTGGTAAATATTTGTGTCCTATCTCCATTTACAACTATGTTCAAAATCAGTCCAGCTGCACCTGTAAATGTACAATGTTAAACTTTGTAAAGCTAAGCAGGGTCTGCTGCTTTCTTGAACATGTGAACTATACAGTGATGAATTGTTTCCTTGTCTGCCATACATCTGATATGACTGATCACTCCTTTGAGAAACAGTTAAATCCTCTCCTCAGAGACCTTCAAATTTGAGACTATGTAGCCACTACCAGCTATAGGGTACTATTCTAGAAAGCTTCTTTATGTGAGCTACTTTAGAGGTAATAATTAAACATAGTATTTTCCCCAGTTTTACCTTTTATGAAGTAGAATACAGAACATCAACCTGAAGACACAAAAATGCTTTGTTTACAACATGCGTTTTTTTGCATAGGATGTATTAAGTGGATTAATTAGAAATTAGCAATAGATTGTAACAGAAATTTTTCTTTCAACACTTTCAAATAGAGACCTGCTCACACTGAAGTATAAACTTGTCTTTGGTAGAAAATGAATGACTCACTCTTTTCTCTTCCTATAGCAAATAGTACTCCACAGGCAGCCCCAGTGACTATTAAGTTTGAATAGTTACGATAATGCAGTAGTTGACTCTTTGGGCATAGGAAACAGGTCTGGAATGACATTCCTGGAATTGCAGTTAACCATGAAATGGAGCCTTTGTCCAGAAGACAAACTTCATGCTGGAATTGTTGACAGGTCACAACACACCTGTCTGCCAAATCATTCATAAGAAATTGAAGATGCTGTGCAAGCCTGCTGTGCAAAATTGCTGACAGACATTGTTGTATCCAGTACATATCAGCTGTGCCACTGCTGAAAAAAAGCGTGACCTCAAATCTCAGGAAAGCTAACTGATAACTTTGTGTGTTTTACATGCCAGAGTAGGACCTGTGCTTCTGGGCACTCTTTATTAAAATTCATCTGTGAAAAGAGAAGTAAAGGGATTTCCTTCCTTCTGAAGGAGTGGGTGCTTTGATGAACACTGCTATATCATCTGTGTCAACAGCAGCTCACCCTGAAGAATCAGAGAAAGAGATTTCTTTTTACTTTAGTTTTGACTTTGCACCTAATGTGAGAGTTTTTTGAATACCTGGAAAGAAACTATCTATAGCCTCCCAGCAAACATAACCTTCTTTCTTCACTGGTTTCTATAAAACACTTAATCAAATGCTGATGGGTAACGTGCTTGTTTATTTCAACATCCCACTTTTAAAGGAAAATTCCACAATTGCTGTGAATCTATTTCCTGATATGATTATTTCTGTTTGAAAAAAAAAGCATAGGATTTGGCTCTAGACTGGTGATATTCCTGCTGTCAGGCTGCCTGTCTGGTCCTGTGAGACCAGGCTGGTCAGGGGTTATGGCTTTTGCAAAACATGCTTAAGTGTGGAAACCCAGCTTTGTGGATCCTGCTGCTTCATCATTGCTCACAGCTTTAAGGACATGTGAAGAGTAGAGGGAAATGAACGGAGCAGCTCCTGGGGCTTCATCAGGAAGCTCCTAGGAATCTGCTAGCCATTCTGAAATCAAATCACTATTTGTAAGGAGTGTAATACTGAAACAAATCTAAGCAGTAATAAAACAGATGAATAGGGCTTCCTTACATGCAAGAGTTATTTCGAGTTTATATGCAAGCCTTTTAAGGAATTGAAACCATTCTGAACTTTCAGCTTCTTCCTCTTTCAGTCAGGTATTAAACTCCTAGATTCATCCCTTAATTTCTTTATCATATTCCTTTGCATTCTTTCCCATGTTGTTTCTGCAGTGGTTTTTTTGTTTTATTTTTTTTTCAGGGCTTGCTGGTTTTTAATTGCTGCTTATAGTAAAGTATTTGCTATATCGCTTCCTCATTTTATGCAATTCCCATGACACAAAATGCAGCAAAGACAGTAATATACATAGGTTTTTAAATAATACATGGCCGTGTTCCTTTATGTCATAAAATACTGATTAAATTACATTTTTTTTTCAGTTCTTGGGTGGTATTTTCCTAGCTTTGTATAAAAACCCTAGGTACACACGCCTATTTGTAGTTGAGCTTACCTGACAGTATGTGGTTAAAGACCATGTCTGATATATCTGTAGTCTTCACTGCTTGTCTGAGCAATCAGGATTTTCTATGTTGATTATGTCTGGGTATGAGGAGCACAGATTACAGTCATAGGTTTCAAACTGTGATCTGTCAATGTGATTTGTTATGCTAATGTAGCAGTTTTAATGAGAAGTACAGAAGGGTGTATGTGTATTTATGCATTCATGCATGTAAGTATAATTAAGATAAAAAACTAGAAAAAAATCCCCAAAATTAAAAAAAACAAAACAAAACAAAAAAACATGCACCTGGAAGTGTCCCACTGGTTTTATGTGAAAAGCTCATTTCCTGAACAGGAATTTGCTTAATAGTCTGTGTATGTAAATCGTGTTTTGTCATGAGTTTAGAGATCAAACTTTTTCTCCCTGCCCAATAGCTACTATGGATCAGCTTCATCTTAGATTTACTTAACTTGTTGCACAGTCTATGTGGGGCACATTAAGTTTTTAAGTCCTCTTTAAGAATTGCAGTATCTAGTAAAGATTGCTGGGTTTATAAACGTAAGTTAAAAAATTCATTCATCTATCAAAATAAAAGTTAAGATTAATGTTATCTTTGAAGGTGTTACATGATGTTAATTACTAAACGGTGTTTCAAATCCTAAAGGCTGCCTGGATTTAGGACTTTTTTTTTCCTTGAAAGTCATACATAATATGATATAGAAAAAAATGCTGCAACCAAGGAAGGGCTAGTCTTTACACTATTTGTCTTTGCTTAACTAAAACTGGTTTTAGTGTAGACTCAGATAAACTGGGACAGATTTCTGCTTGGAGGCTCTTTTTCACAGGTGGTGTGGATTCTATCTGATTAGAAATGTATTGTCATATGAAAAACTAATAAAAAAAAGAGCTCTAAATCCACACAATGTAAACTACAAATTAGTATAGTTGAACAATTTTCCATTAATAGAAATGCAAAATGAACGAAACATACTGACATTTTGTAGCCAATATGTACAAGCGTGAAAGCAAAGCACTGAGAACCACACTCATTATGTATAAGGTTGTTTTCTTGTTTCTGTGAGATGGTTATTTCCTCTCTATTCATATATGTGTATACATGAATGTTATATACACATAGATAATGTAGTAGTGTATTTCCATGGGAGAGAGCTAAACCACTTCATCAGAAGGGAAAAATTAATTTTATGAAAATCTAACATAAATTCTAAACCTTAGGGTTTAGAAAACCTCATAAAAAAAAAAGTAGTAAACTTTGGAAAGAAGCACAAATGCTTTAAGTCTTGTCCTAGGAAAAGTCAATATACTGGAACTTTTCTGATAAAAAGTCTCATAGGGATTAGAAGTTAGTGAATACAGGGACTGGTGAATAGAATTTTGTTTTCTGTAAAGCATAGTATACTGCAGTTTAATCAAGGAGGCTAATTCAAATCAGCTATTTCTACCATAGGCTGCTAAACAGAATGAGGTACACAAGGAGCTTACTGCAAGGAAATTTATAGGAGCTAATTAATATGTTCTTATATAGTGCTTTGAACATACTGCCATATTTTTTAAAGAGGAATAATGTGAAGTGACCCAACAGAGGAGTCTAGAAGATCTGACAGATTTAGAATCCTAATCTACATTTAGGTAGATTATTTAGCTAGAGTATTCAGTGATTGTCTGAAGCAGTAACAAGATTTTAAAAATCTAGGAAAAAACTCATATTTAGGAAATGCAAACATTATGCAGTAAAATGAAAACAGTCATTGCCTTTTAGCTCTCTCACTTTTGGTTTCTCCTCTTTTAGATTTGGGAACCTACAATAGGCAACCTAAATGAGTCTGTAACTAAACACATTAAAATCCTAGAAATATAAGGTCCAAACCAATGGATGTGCTTCCTTTTCATTGGACCCTTGTGAAAAATAATATTGTGCGGTTGTTCACCTATTGCTCTGCTTGTTTGCTTGTTTTCTCCAAGTCACTTCTGTAAACATTGAGACAGATTTTAATTTTCCCTAGTAGAAGAGGATAGTTTGCCTTTACTTATAAATGTCTGCTTGGTATATAAGTAGGCTCAAGTGGGTATATAATTAAGACACAGTGCCATCACTGTGAAAGTTACTGCTTTTTGGTTTTAAGCTTGTCTGCTGGTTTCATTACTCCTTTAGTAAAGAAAAATCTCTTACATGAGAGAAGACCAAGGAGTCTAAGAATATGGTTATACAAATAGCAGTCAAAAATTACAAGCAGGAAGTTACTGGATCCTGGAATTTTGAAAACACACTATGTAAGGTTATATTTCTAGTTGCAAAGAATTTTAACTGGATTTAGATGCCCAGTTCACTAGGTCTGTGAAAAATCCCCGTCTAAATTACGCAAAATTTGAATTTAATGAATATGGACTCTGTTTTAGCTTCTCAATCTCCTTACCCATCTTCAGCTACTTTTATGTCTCTATATAGTGTGCACTGAGGCCTTGATTCTGTTCAGTAAATGTTGCACATAGTCATCAGTGTTGCAGGGCAAGATACAGTCTCCCTGTGTCTACCTGCAGTCTACCTGCAGTTAAGGGTCTGGATTTTAAATGTGTGGGACTGGTGTGTCTGCAGTGTCTTTTGTTCAAAGGATGCTTGGTAGATCATCTAGGAACAAAGCAGGCTGGGGAGCTGGATTTGGCTTTCTAGGGATGCCAGACTCCCCAGCTGAGTGCACAGAACCAGGCTATGCCTGACTGGAGGATGCAATCTGGAGGACTGGAGGTAAATCCACCATGCTGACAGTCACATACTTTCCCTTCCAGTGGAGCATGTACCCTGCTGTACGTTCCAAATCAACAGATTTACTGATTTAAAGTTCTAGTCAGTAAAGGAATACAGTTATTTTTAATTCTTTGAAACTGAAACTTTTATGAACAGACAGTCCTTACTTGATTGCAAGACAGTTCAGTGCAGGGGTGATGCCTTGAAAGAGGTGCCAAAGAGGTCAAAGCAGCCCTGCTGAAAGGCATATATGTTCTCTGAGGCAGGTGACAGATTATATATATTAGCAGAAGACATAATGAATACTTTAACCTATACAATCACAAAAGAGAAGAGGGAAGAGATGGAACAATAGACACATTTTCCAGTGATGAAAACAGAGCATAACTGAGGCAATTAGGGTAGTTTTGTAGTACTCTGATGGGTTTTTTTTGCTAAATGGGCCTGATCTTGGTAGTAAAGATGTCTTTAAATTCATAGTATTTTGAAAACCAGTACTGAGCTTTTATTGAATCTCTTGAGTTTCACTCAATTAATGTAAGGCATAGAGAGGAAGAAACAGGAAACAGACAGTCTTGAGGAATAGGCAGAAGCTGTCCCAGGGTTTCTAAGCTGTAACACATTCAGGCTTTACTTTGGTGCTGGAGGGTGTAACCAGGAGCTGGGTTTTATGGAGGCGACAGGTCAGGAAACGAGAGAGAAACTTTAGTCACAATTAACTCAGGTCAGGGGAATTCTCAGGACAACTAACTAATCTGTAACCTGACCAAGCACTGAAGGATGTCTGAGTAGGTTGAAGGTTATGTCACATGTTTAGCTTCCTAAAATGGCGATATCCTTGTACTGCTCCGATGCCTATTCCATACAGCTGAAGTAAGCAGACAAAGAGTAAGGAACTGCGAACAAATATTAAAACCTATTAGCTAAATTGGATGCATCATTGTGGAACTAAATGTTTTTACAGTTGAAAAAAATGAGATTTTTTCTTTTATTTTTGATGCTTAGGCTACTGAGCTGTGCTTATCTTTTGTTGCAGTAATATAAAGAATTTTGCTTTTCTTATGGACTATATTCCAGGTTCAAATAATCACTGTGCCAATGCAGAGCAGTAAGACAGATACAGACACAGACAAGGACTGATAAGTGTTTGTGTCGCATCTGGTAAAATGCCTGTAATTCATGGGACAGCTTATGAAGACAAAGGAACACACAAGATCCCAGCATGGCTGAGTTAAGTAGAATTCTTTTAAAAAATCTGATAATTATTATGGTCTGAAACACTTAAGTTTCTTCAATTGTAGATAAAGAAGTGTAAGGGAGAAAATTGCTATCCTGTATCAGCTATGTAAAAAAAGTATTACTGCATTATGGACTCTATTATTATTTTTCTAAGAGTGACACAACAGTTCACTTGTGGAGGAAAAAAGTAGGTATGTTAGAGTGGCATGATTATCTCACACTCTTGGTATCTCACTTGTAAGCATGTGGAGATGTGCTGGTTAATCAGAAATGGTCAGAAGCATGGAAAACCTTCACCTGAAAGGTAAACAAGGTTTTATTTCTATAATATAAACTTTTTTTGAATGTGTTGACAGCAAAAGATGTCACTGGTGCTCTTAGAAGTTATGTGCAGTCTCTTGCAAAATTAATAAGCTGTCAGCCTTTGTGATCCTACTGCTTGCTTTGGCTGCAGATGGGAAATCTGCAATGTGATAATACAGAACAAAGTGCATTCTTTGGATTGTTTGTTGTTAAGTAATGTGTTGAAAACATTTCAAGGTGAAAGCAGGTTACTATCCAGGCAACCATTTCCCTTTTGGAAACAGCTTCAATTTCATTTTGTTCAAAATTGTACCTATAGGAACAGCTGGATTTTGGGAGAAGACAGGCCTGAATACCAACAGAAATGTATTTGTGAGTGTGACAAATCAGTGAACTAGAGCATATGTGGAGAAGATTTGGGGTGCAGTGTCAGGTATATTTTACAAGTGTCTAACCAGGCTGAAGTCACACTGCCAGTGCATAAAAGTTAAAGGGTGTACCTGTGTACCAGAATAGCTCTGTTCTGTAGTTTTTCAGCACCAGCTGTTCTTTTGTTCCAGTCTGGAATAAGGTCCTTCTGTTCTAACTTGTCTCTATAAGTGCAACTAGCTTGTAATATGTAACAACAGGGAAGACACATGGTAATTCTTACCCAGGATGGTCTTCTAGGCTCAAGCAACATGTAGCCAAGAATTCCCTTGACCAAAAGAAGTTGCATTCATATGAATGAAGCCTACCAAATATGATTTTTCTCTTTTAACTTACTCAAGTGTTCTCTAAACCCATGTAATTGTCTGCTATGGACGAGACCCTGTGCCTAGAGATTTTTCGTTGGTTAACTGTGTTACTGAATAGGAAGCTCTTGTTTATTTTGAGCTTATGTTGGCACATTTTCATAGAATGATAGAACTGTTTGGGTTGGCAGGGATTTTTAAAGTGTGTCTAGTCCAACACCCTTGCAGTGAGCTGGGACATCTTCAGTCTTCAACTCAGAGCCCTGACCATCCTGACCTTGAATGCTTCCAGAGATGGGGCATCTAACAGCTCTCTGGGTAACATGTTCCAGTGTTTTAAAACTCTCCTAATGAAAAATGTCTTCTTTATATCTTGTCTGAATCTACCTCATCTTAGTCTAAAATCAATACCTTGTGTTATATAGCTACTAGAAGGACCTACTAGTAGGTCTGTCCTTATCTTTCTTACAAGTCCCCTTTAAGTACAGAAAGGATTCAGTATGCTGGACCCTTCTCCGCACTGAACAATCACAGTTCTCTCAGACTTTCCTCATAGAAGAGTTTCTCTGTCTCTCTGATAATGTTTGTGTTCCTCTTCTGAACCTGCTTCAACAGTTCCATGTCTTTCCTGTGCTGAGGACTCCAGAAATAGACACAGTACTCCAGGTGGGGTCTCATGAGAGCTGAGTAGAGGGGCAGAATTACCTCCCCCCCCCCTGCTGGCTTCCTTTGATGCAGACCAGAGTACTATTGACTGGGTTGTGAGAGCATATTGCTGGCTCATTTCCAGTTTTTCATCTACCTGTACCCCAAGTCCTTCTCCAGGGCTGCTCTCGATCACTTCATCCCTAGCCAATATTGATACCTGGGGTCACCCTGATCCAGGTACAGGACCTTGAACTTGGCCTTGTTGATTGTTATGAGGTTCACATGGGTCCACTTCTTGAGCTTCTCCAGGTCCTTTTGGATGGTATCTCATTCCTCAAGCATGTAAACTGCACCACTCAGTTTGGTGTCATGTGCAAACTTGCTGAGGGTGCACTTGATCCCACTTCTGTGTTATTTATGAAGATATTTAAAAGTACTGGTTCTTATAAGGACATCACTCACCACTGATCTCCCTTTAGACATTGAGCCATTAGCCATTGTCCTAACCAATTCCTCATGTACTGAACGGTCCACCCACCACATTCATAACTCTCCAGTTTAAAGAGCAGCTACTGTAAGCTATTTGACATCTCAAAAGGTATTTAACATTTGATATAGACATGTTTTGTACAGGAGAAAGTAACAGAAGTTTTCTTTCCCCCTGTACTCATACGTTTACTCACTCCAATTATGTCCTCCTGCTGACACCTGGCACCATACCCACTATCTCTTTCCCAGCCTAAGGTTCTAGTCTCCTTAATCAATCCCCACCTGAAGCTGTTGGAGCTTTTCTAATTAACCTTGTTTCTCTTCTATGCTTTTTTTTTTTTTTCCCCCTCACCCAATTTCATAGGACCAGAACTGCTTTCCTGTCAGGTTTTGGCACATAATGGATTTATAATGTGGCATATTGTTCTGCCTTTCTGCCTTTTTCCTAGTAAATCTTGAGCCTTGATTTTCTCTGTTCACAGGGCATTGAATAGATGTTTTCATACAACAGCTTATCATCATCAAAGACCTTTTTTTTTTTGTTTTTTTTTTTTTTTTACTGTAAGCCAATAATGTATTTGGAGCTGAGAAGCCCAATTTGTTAATATAAAATAGACTACAATTCAGCAATTATTTTGGCCATTTTGGTAATGGAGAGGGGAATAAGAATTGGGTAAGTAAAGTCTTCTTCCCATACCTGGTTACAGCTGGAGCCAGAGGTGGGCAGGTTGATTCTCGCTCTTATGTTCTGCTATGGCAGCAGAGCTGTAAGTTTTTTACCTGACAGGTGAGTTTGGGTGCAGAGAGGGTCTTGGAATCAGCCAGCTGGCACTGACTCAGCAGGAGCAAAGTGGAGTAGTTCCTTAAGCTGCCCACATCACTGTTGCCTGCGTGCATTTTTGAGCTATTTTGTTTTTAATGCTTTCTAATCTCCTGTGTACAGCTGTCTGTGATTAAAATTTCCCATGGTATGGGAACTATCATAGTGAGTAGCACAAAACTTACAAAATCATGAACTAAAATATTATCTTTTCACCCTCTCTGTATTTGAAATAGAAAAGCCTGGTTAAACATCAGTGTGCCTGATCCTTGTAAGATTATTATCTACTTCATTTTCTCTCTGTAGAAAGAGAAGGAACTTAAAGACTTAAACTGACTCTGCAGGAGACAACAAAATTGGGGATGCCAGTTGGCAGCAGGTTCAATGGGATTCAGCAGTGTGTCCTGACAGACAAGAATAAAACCCACATCCTGGGGGTGTATCAAACACAGCATAAAAATCCAGTTAAAAGATGTGATTAACACCCTGTTTTCAACATCGGTGTGGCTTGCAAGCTAATTTTTATCTACATCTTCCTGAGGAGTGGAGGGTGCTGAAATCTTCTCCCTGGGATCCAGCAATAGTAATACGTGGTAAAGGTTCAAAGTTGCACCAAATGTTCAGACTGGACATTTGGAAGCTTTCTTATGAAAAGAGTGGTCAAGCCCTGGGACAGGCTTTCTAGATAGGTGGCTGATGCCTGAAGCCTGTCA
This sequence comes from Calypte anna, assembly GCF_003957555.1. Lineage (NCBI taxonomy): Eukaryota > Metazoa > Chordata > Aves > Apodiformes > Trochilidae > Calypte > Calypte anna. Next base: position 19,911,842 of record NC_044274.1, on the reverse strand, counting down.
GTGGACAATGCCCTTAGGAATATGTGTTTGCTTTTGATCAGCCCTGAAATTGTCAAGCGGTTGGACTAAAATACTATTCTATTTTGTTTTGCTCTGTTATATTCTATTCATGCTGTGTCTTTTCTTTCACTTTTACTTAAATGTGTATTCAAATATTTTGACACACAACCTATGTCTGGAAATCTGTCCATGGATGTAATATAAGTCTTACAGAGTTTTACATAAAAAGAGCTTATGTAACATTATCTGGCAAAAAACCAAATTCAACTGTTCAAACCAGTCTTAGAAGACAAATTCCACAGTCGTGTCAAGAAATGATATAGTGTTTGACTTTGAAGATCTATTGCAATGACACAGGTTTCTCATTTGACCTGAAGAAGACTTACCTAAGCATCAATGACACCTAAAGCATCAAGGATTGTAGCACTGTAATGCTAAGCCAACATGCAAATTTACGTATATGCATCTGAATACTGTCCATCTTCTGAGGCTTAACATTTTTATACTGTACTTCCCAATGTTGCAGAACTGTTAGAGGAAAATATATAGTAGGCTACAAAACTAGCACAAATTCTGATACCTTATCTTTTTTTGTGGGACTTTTCTCTTTTTCATATTCTTTGGGAGTGGTAGGGTTTGCTTTTTTAAATTGTTTGCGGACTAATTTGAATCTTGATTGTATTTTGTCTAAGTGATGAAAGAGAAATGAAAATGATTTGGGTTTACCTTGAAGACTGCCAACATGTGAATGTTATGTTGATGTCTTCGTTTTCAACAATAAAAGTGACAGTTTCTCACTGAAAAACATGTAGGCAGCCTAAATTTAGGCAGAAATCTTTGAAGTGCTTGAATGACTAGTGAAGGGAGAGAAATCAAATTTCAGCTCTTCCCATGAGTAATTCACTGATGTCTTTCATTTTGCATATAGACAGCCATGCATATCAGCTGAAGCATCTAAGTCTGATGATGGAAGTATCCCTCACTGAAAAGTGCAGTTATATTTTGAAAAATTCAGGCTTGTTTTATGCACAGATGTCTCAAGGAATGTGACAGAAGAGGTCTGTGGTCTGAAGTGGACCCAGAAGCATCACTCCTCAAGCATTCTGAGATTGGAGCATGGCAGCTTAGTGCATATGTGCTCCTCCATACCTTCACCTTGCTCTAATCTCTCAACCTATAAGCATTTTTATTTCTGTCACAGCAGAAATCTCTTTGTGGCTACCACAAAGGTAAGATGGTTGAAGTTGTACCTAAATAAAGAAGCTTTATTCTTTTTGGCAATGACACTCTTCTCCATAGTCATAAAACTCAGGTGTACTACTGCAGAGAAGTGCATCACTCCACACTGCTTTTCTGCTAGAGAAGATAGGAAAGGAAAATAATAACAGTGTTTCACCTGAGATCTGAGGGATCTCAGCTATGTCATTCTAGAATCTTAGAAAGTTCACTCTGGACTAGTCCCCTGACTTCAGTTGCAGCTCAGTGTAGTGAAAGACTGTTCATCTTCCTTGTTAAACAACTACTGCCTAGCATAGGGTCTATTTTTTGCTTTTCATGCTTTGCATTTTTTCTTCTTGTCTTCTGGAATGAGCAAAGAAATAAATATATACTAGCTATGTTTTAAGATACTTTATATAACAGTTAATCTTCTGTATATAATGTGTCTGCAGATCCAGGAACATCCTGGATGGAAGGGTTTCAGTGCTGCTCATATGCCACAGACATGTTATTGTTATTTTAGTGGGTAGATCTTTATATTCTTTTTTTTTTTTTTTTTTTTTTTTTACATTTGTTAATGTTTTATTACATACAGAGGAGCAATATGCCATTTTGGGTGCTGCACTAGAAAAGCAACAATGGAAACAACAGCTGTCATGAGGCATAGCTGTAGGCAGCTTCTGGAAAAAGAGTGAAAGAAAATAGTAATAGCAGTCAAACAGGATAGCAATATGACTAATTGCTTGGTGGAGCAAAAGCTCCACCAGCAGCAGAGCACATGGGATTTTAATTTCTATTTTAATGCTGCAATATTGTTCTTTAGTTGTTGCTCAAATATCCTAAAAACATTTGGAGTAAAAAAATATTTGCTTAGGGTAGTTATGAGTGGAAAACCTGTTGGAACGATTTGGATGGAGCGGATTTGAGAATCTTAACCCTACTGTGCCAAAAAATAAGCTTCACTTTGGTAAAATGATGTCAACAAATCACTTTCTTATCCTTGTCTCTTTGGTCTAACCTGTGCTAGTCTAAGAATAGCACTCTTCAGAGCAGCCAAAAGAAAGCTGCAAGATGCAGGTGTTTCTGAGAGCAGGAGATTGTTTAATTATGTCCCACCTGCGTGAGATGCTCATCTTCTGTCAATGTGAAATATCCAAAAAGCAATGGCATTGTTTTAATGCCTGTGGATTACCTGTTTTATCTCACATAAGAAAATTCTTAAGAAGTTCAGTACAACAGATGAAGGTTGCTTTGTTTAGCAAACAGTTAGTCACACCTTTTGACCTTTTGAGACTGTGAACTCTTAAAATTAAAAGGGCCAAGCACTGTGCAGAAGTAACTAGCGGATAGCTGTGTCCACAGAACTGTTCTGTCCTCCACAATACCATTTGTGGGAATAGACTCTCCTCATCTTTGTCCTGCAATGATAAAGCAAGCAGAGTAGTTACCTTTTGTACACTGCTGGATGTGACAGTGTGCACTGTAATGATTGGAGAACCTCTAGGCTGCCTGCCTGTGTCCTCAGCAGTAAAACTGATCTCATGAGGTAGCAACTAGGGAATGTTTGCTATTTGTTGATAGCATTATCTAGTATGGTATCATGGAATCAGTCAGTAAATATGCTGCTCTGCCTTTCGAAAGCTCCTTGGTTACTCATTTACACTTGAGATCATTGCAGTTCACATTGTTATGCATTTGTAGATAATTACGCAACACTTAAAGGGCCTAGCTATGCCAAGGACAGGAAACAATGCTTCTGCTTTTCTTAATCTTCCAGGTAAAAACCACAGTTAACTTGTTTTTACTTGTCCAAACTTGGAAATCAAGAGCAGAGTTCTCCTATCTGTAAGGAGAACTTCCCATTAGGACAATGGTGGCTGCTATTTGCCAGGAATAATCTTGCACTCTGTGGGAGTTCTGGCAGACTGCTGACATCTTCCTTGTGAGCTCCTAACTGAAGGCAAAGGCCCTCCAGACAGCATGGGCTGTATACTGTCTTAAATTTGGTTTCACATAAAACCAAATTGCAAAGGAATATAACTTTTGAAAAATCATGTTGAAAGTCATTTGATGTTAATTTCCCAGAGGGGAAGACATCAGATGGCATATTAATTACCATAATTTTTCGTATTTCTGTTTATCAGTTATGCTAGTCCCTACCATTTCCAACTGTCCTCAATCTTTTTGTCAGTTTACAGTACTGTTTATTGACACTTTTAATCAGTTTTCAACTATCCAGTGGAGTATAAATTTGCAAATTGACTTAATATCTAAATTTTGGTATTATATTTTCTACTTTAGAAAGTACATAAGCAACTCTATATTGTGACTACAGTTATATGTAAGTATACCTGTAATCCTTACACCTCTGTCAGTCTTTATCTACCTGAAGATATTTCTTCCTGAGATATTAGCCACCTGTGTATGGATGGATTCTCTCTTGAAAACACACTGTAGATACAGAAAACAGCCAGCCCATATGTTCTTATTTCAGAGAATGCTATTTCATTTAAGCCAAAGCTACGCCACAGGCAGTTTTAACAATATGCATGGTGCTTAGAAATGTTGTCTTGCACAATTTACTTTCTATTACAGATGTAACCTAGGATGATGCACTGAGTTTAGTTCATGAGGTTGGATTTGGTTTTTGACTTTGATCCTTTAGATGAAGCAGTCTTTCACTCTCTGACAATCTTCTATGCAGATATCTGCATTTCTGCCTTGATTCTAGGTGCCTTGACTGGAGATGGCACAGCAGACACATTAATGCCCATGTATAAGGGCTTCTGCAGAGCTATCAGAAGGGTGCTATCACTTACAACCCACTGTCCGCACTGAGTGTGACTGGTGGCTGATCACACTCATATTTAGATGAGCTATCTAATAATGCTCGTTTTTGTGAAAATTCCTTCATATTGATAGATGTCAGAGAATTTTTTTTTTTTTTTTTTTTTTTTTTAAGAAGCATGTTGCTCTTACAAAACACATTGAAAAATACTTTCTGGAACTATAGAACATTGTGAATGGGAGGGTGAGATCTGGGTGCTGTGAAAAGAGTTTTCAAAAGTTTCTCTTTTTACTTTTTTTTTTTTCCAGACAATGTAAACAATCTTTTAATTGTTTACCCTTTGCCTATTCTTCAGGCTAAGTAACATCCTCTGCATTCATGCATTAGTCACCAAGCATGGGCTGTCCCAAACCTTAGCCATCTGGATTTTTTAGAGTAGATAAGAAAGAGTAGTGTGGGACATAGAGAAAACAGGAAGATCCCATGTAGAGAATAGAAAAAGCAATTGGGTCATTCTGCCTCTTACAAACAAGCAAAAATCTTAGCCTATGTAATTTCTGAAATCTTCAAAGAATAGCTGTTTTTTTGGTTTTGTTTTTTTTTAATTTTTTCGCTTTGAGACAAGAAGATTGGCTTCTGAGGGGATTGAATAAACATTGACAAAACTGCTTTTATTTCTAATAGCTTTAAATGCATCCTTCCCTAAAAATGGCTTTTTTCTCAATAATTACATTTGTAATTCTTATACAAAGGCAAAGAAATGTAACTCTGTAAATAAACCTTAATAGAAATTTAATTTCAAATCACTAATATTTTATAATGAATGGATTTGTTTGATAAATTCCAAAGTAAGTGTGGCACAATTCTCCTCTCATCTCACTTTATTTGCTGAGCTAATCTGCTTTGGTTTTTGTCAGCCACGGTTTATCAAGAACTCTGTTTTTTCAATAAATCTCAAATGAGATAAAAATGTGTTTAGTGTTGTTGACATCGGACCCCTGAAACCAGCTGCAGAGTTGCTATTGTTTGGTTTCAAAGCTCACTAAAATGAATTTCCTTTCTGTTGAATCCAAGGGATATGATGAGTGACAGGGCACCTTTTTTTTTTTCTTCGTCAAGCAGATCTATGTGTTCCTCTAGAGGTCCTGATAAGCACTGTATTTGCGTGTGAAAGGAAGGGAAACAGGAATTCCTTTCGGAAGGGTGACAACCTTAGTAAGACTAAAATGAGTTCAAGGCAGATGTTCCTGGCAGAAATCAACTCAAAACTTGCATCTAAAAACTTGCACAGCTGCCAGCAAAAAGTTACATTTGTTTTGGCTCCTTCTCCAAACATTGATCATGTTTATAAAAAAAATAAAAAATAAAAAATTGAACAAAAGCTTTATAAAGAGCTAGTTTTGTGTTAAGTATATAGAACACTGACATGCTATTTCATGAAAAACAGCACTTCGCAACCCAATTCCAATAAAATGTCATGCCAGCAGTCATGTTGCTACTCTGTGGTTTAATACATAAATGTTTCCATCTTAGAGAACACCCCGGGGGAAAAATTATTGTTGGTATTGTAATCAAAGTGGCGGAAGTGAGATAGAGAGCCTTCCTCACAGGAAAAAAAAAAAAAAAAAAAAAAAAAAGAAGAAAAAAAAGAAAAAAAGAAAAAAAGGAAAAAAAAAAGCTGTGTTTGACAGTACATTACAACTTGAGTATAAAGACTTTTCTTTCAGAGATTCCATACACATATCACAGACTCCACTGATGCCCTTTGCCTTCTAACCAGCCTATTGCTCTTGGCTCAAGTTTCATCCTACGATTCTGTTCAGCAACAGATCCTCAAGGGTTCCCTGTTCCTCTTCTTCTGTCACAAACCACTCCCCTGTTTAAGAGCTCGAGAAACAATAATTTAGAGCAACTTCTAATGTCTCAAAGCTGAAAAGAAGTAATGGATAAGTTAGTTTGACATGAGAATGCAATATGATTTTTCATGCTGGATGGGACCCTCCTTGTGGGCTTCCACAGGTCTACAGAAACACCATCATAGTTAATAGGTCTACTGTGGTAATCCAAAATTTGTCTGACTGAAAATTTTAACGTGAAGTTCTGAGAAAACTTTGATTTAGGGAATGATAGATCAAATGATCCCGTAGCTGGAAGATAACCTTGATGATAGTGGGGTTGAAAAAGTGATATCTTGGAACAAAAGTTTCAGATTATACAGGTTCCAGTTGTTCTTGAAATATGAGTAGAGAAGGGGAAATGAAGCCTTGTAGCACATTAGGAAGGTCACTAAATATAAGCTCTTGTATACTGTCAGTGGAAAGTAAGGCTGGAGGTCTAGGAGGTAATCTATCTGTTGCTTCTGTTTGAAACAGGAACTGTTATCCTAAGAGTCTGAAATTATAACATGCTGGATAAAGTAGTTTAAATAACTTAAATTCTGACATGTTTTTTTTCCTCAAAAAACCTCTATCTATCAAAAGGCAACTATCAAAAGGCGAAGGGTAATGAAAGAATAAAGTTAAATCTCTGACTGGAAGAGTTCTGTTCTGTGGTTTGAACAGAATTAAATCCACATACTGTATGGTGTCAAATGGCTGGAGAAGCAAGCCATTTCCTTATTTTATCTGTTTCTTAGCTATATCTGTCTTCTTCCCCACCTCTTTCCAGTGGATGATTTCTTTCAAGTCTATAATATGGTTTTAGCATGCTTTCTTAAAACTGACTACCAGCATAACTTCCCTAATTGGTCAAATCAGTGTCTTGCCATTTCTAACATATTCTGGAGTCTTAATAGTAGAACAATAATGATAAGGTTTCTGTGAGACATGTTTCTCCTATTTATTTCCCCCAAGGATCCCTTCTACTTGCTGAAATAGCCAAGAGTACAAAGACATTTGTGGCAAGAGGATGGATATTTTAAAAACAAAGCAGCATTTCAAACCAATATTTCAAAGCATTTTAAATAAGGGTCTTTGCTTCCCACTTTGAGACTCTTGGTAATGTTTTGCTCACTAGGCAGCTCTATGCTGAGAATCCTGGAGTGATGTGAAGGTAAGCCTGAGCAGTCAGATTTAGGCTAAAATCTGCAGTGCAGTGCTTAAGAAATCTTGTAGTGTATATCCTTCTCAGTTCCAGAAGTCTCTATTTTGCATTTTCTGGAAAAGAAAATTCCCACCTGTTTGTCTCTCTTTCCGAATGAAACCACTTAGCTAGATCTGACTGAAACATTGCAGGGCAGCAGTGCTGAAAGCTTGAAACTATGGCTGTTTGAACAAGTTGTTATTTAAGCCTGAATAGTGATTGTCAGCAAATTGTACAAACAGGGTTGTTATACTTGTTTGTCATCCTAACAGTTCATGTTCATTGGAAATAGGACTGATTGAGTTTAGTTGTTGAATAATGCTTGAATATTTTTGACTCCCTGCATCTCTCATTCTTGTTTTTCCCCTTTTCCACTGTGCCTCATGGTCTTCTGAGTCTTCTACCTTCAATCAAGAACTTCCCTTTACTCACACATCCTGCTGTTCCCTTTTCTAACTCAGGGAACACAAAAATAGAAAAATTCTTTACTGATCAATAAATCACCTGCCTATTTTTTTTCCTTTGCATCCTGTGTTGCTTGTGTAGAACATTTTGATAAGCAGTTTGTTCCCAGGTGATTAAATAACATTGCTTTATCTTCAGGTCTGAAAAAGACTGGTTACATAACTATGTGAGGACCCATTTTCCACAGCTTCTTTTTTTTAACCAGAAGATATTTCCTAGAAGGGATGTGATACACTCACCATGCAGAGCCACTTTGGAGGGTGATTTTTTAATCTTAATTTCCACTTTTCAAGTGCAGATTATAAAATTGCAAGTACAGTTTCAGATTCTAAAGTAACTTGTTGCAGTACAAAAAAATCAATTTATAATTACATAAAATGCAGAACACAAATATTTTTTCCAGAATTGCAAATGTCACAGTTGCATGAACATGACTTCCTGCACATAGAGCTATGCTGAAGTTACAGGCTTTGGAATACAGCCAAAAGGATGGATTATTTGTGACTCCTCTTCATAGTGAGAAGACTCAAGAGAGTTTCAAGGACTGTGTAATACGCACTAGTATTGCATAACACTGTAAAGATTTTTATCAGCTTCTAAGTGACTGGATCATCTTCCTCAAAAGCTCTGCTGATGAGGGAGAGTAGTTGCTCTTCCCTGTCAGTGGAGTGCTGTATTACTACTAATGCACCACTCTGGGGGTTACCATCAACTCTAAGAGCAGATTTGTCACGTGCACTCAAGTGCTGTATCCTGACTCTTTGTTTAGCCATTTGTTTAGTATTTGTTTAGCCATTTATGTGGATGGCATGAGACCTACATTCTAGATATCTGAATCAGGGCAGGTTATCCAGAAGTTTTATAGCAAATGGTGAGAAGTTTATACTTTAATAATATAATACCTTTTGTCTCTAATTTGGAATGAGATCACGTATTGGCTAGGACTGCCTGCTTTCTCCACTGATTGTCAATACCCATTAGTAGAACAACTAACTATGATATGGACAGCTTAAGAGAGTCAGATTAATCCCATGTTAGGCAAGATCTTTTTTGCATATGAATGAATGCTGAAACCTTCACTCACTCCTTAAGCTAAACATCTACAGAAATGAATGCATTATTGATGGCAATATCTAAAGATTTGGACTCTGCGATATAAAAGAAGGGCAATTGGTGTCTGCCCATCCCAGTCTATGAGCAGGAATGCTTTTTAGAGATTGCAGAGAAAAACGGAATGTATTGGCTATCTGGGACTCATTAGCACGGGTCTGATAATAGTAATTGTATCCATGTGATCCACAACTATATAGTCAAGGAAAAATGGCTGGGGAGAACGATATTTGGTCAAGGGGCAGTACTTGAGGAAGATGATATTTACTGTTATTCTGAGCAATCAGCACTGTGTGCAAGAGGGTTGTCACTCTGTGACGGTCGTGATTGTGGGGAAAATGTATAGTCACCAAAACATGGAAGTTGATGCCATATTCAAAGTATTTGTTCTACATTCCCTGTGGAGAAAATCCTAGGTCACTCTGCACATTTATTAAATGGGTGGATTGGGGGATGGATGGGAGGGGCCAATTTATTATGACACATAAGCATCCACATAGAGAAGAGGTTTGCCAAATTCCTGCAAAGGCCAAAGTGACCAGGAAACAGGTTGCGGGAGTGACGTAGAGGAAACTTGGTGGGGCTGCACAGGCAGAACACTTAGTGAGGAAAAGCAAAATGCCAAAGTTAGCAGGCAGGAGGGTCTTTCATGTGCCACGGAAGAGATTTTTTCCCTTCTGAAAATTCAAAGTGATAACGTTAGCAGACAATATGACTTACCTCTGCATCTCCTAAAGACAACAAAAGCTTATTTGCTGGTTTACAGTTGGTTATCCTGTTTTAAGAAGCACAGCCTGTTTCCTCTTTCTTGTCCAGAGCCTGGAAGCCAGAAGCTGCAGGTGAAGCTTCCTTTGCTATTGCTGAGTGCAATCTGTTAGGATTTTATGCTAAAATGCATTAAAGAGGGGGAATACAGTAAACAGATTAAGCCAGCTTTGTGTCAGCAGCCAAAGTCCTAATGAGGCAGATATGGCAAGAGGGCTGTGGCCCTGGACCAGGACTGTAGGACTTGGCTATGTCCCTGGCAAAGGTTTTGGGTAGTGTAGAGCTGAAGAGAGTACCAGCAGTACACTGCATGCCTCCAGACTGAAGGAAGTATGGCATCTCCTCCATTCTGCTGTGCTGTTTGATGATCTTTGATACCTGCAGCCAGAGAAGGAATAGAGCTGGTTTTTCATGAATGCTGCATTTGTGTATTAATTGTCATTTATTGAGTAGCACTGGAACTAATACAAAATCTTTAATATTTTCTCAAATTGTTTTGGAAGTGTCTGTCTTGCTTGTAAAGTATCTTTCAAAATAAATCTTCCAAATGCTTTGGCTCTGACCAGAACTTCCTTCACTGTGCTCATGTAGCTTTTAAAAAAGGATAGTTATCTGAATTATCTACCACTCATGGAATCCAGCACAGGACTGTATTCCTGTACGTACCCCTATGTAGTTTTGTTACTTGCTTCAGAGGGTGGCACACAAAAAGTTTAATGTGCCTTTAGGGATTGTCATTAAAGTTTTGCGCATAGGTGAATAACACTTTTGTAAATATACAAGGGTTGTAGTGTTTAATACAGGAATTTAAAAGGTTTTCTGTCTCTGTCTATATTAATTTTTCTCTGAAACTGCAATTTTTCCAGGAATGATTCTACTGAGCAAACATTTTTTTAATTTTCTTTTAAAATTTATTCCTTTTTCAATCTAAACCCATATTGATAAAATTTAAAATAATTTTTCAAATCTTTTTTTTTTTTCCTGTTGGTCTCTCTCTTTTTTTTTTTTTTAATATATTATTGAAGTCAAATGGGTTTAATTAGGTGCAATTAGGTTTAAAAAAACTTGTAAATCTGTCACCATGGAAACCAATGTTTTAAAAATCCAGATGCCAGAAGTTCTTCCTACCTGTGTCATGTCTGATTCAGTCTTTTATTTGGTGTATTTGGGAAGGTCAGCAGGGTTGGACTAAAGCTATGAATTACAATATCTTCAGCTTTGCTGGCAATGGGAAGTATGACATAAACATTGTAGTATGCTATGCAAATGACAGCAAATGTATTTCTGTGCTTTTGATGTTCATTTTTAAAGGAAAAATGATGTGGTGTGATTTTTGTATTTTAAGTTGGTAAGTTTGCATATATATCATATATACTCCTGATGACCAAAAGGTACCTCTAAATTACCTGCTCCGTCCTCCTGTCACAGGTACTTTATTTATTTTGAATGCCATTGTTAAAGTTCAAGTGTTACTTTGGTTTTGTTAATTCAACAGTTTCTGAACACAAACACTTTTCATATCAATACATGAAAGGTAGTGAGAGCATCACAGCATTTGGCATAGCTTGAGTTGGAATGGACTTTTAGAATTCATCTGATCCAACCTGCTTCTCCAAGTAGGTAATTTCACAGTCAAATCAAGTTACACAGGCTTTTTTTTTGCTTAATTTAAAAAATCATCAGGAATAGAGAATCAATCAACTTTCAGGACAGCCTGCTCTAGTGTTTGTCCATCCTCCCCAAGGAGAAGTCTTTATAGATGTCTAATGAGAATTAACCTTTTGCAACTAATCTATCTTAGTGTGGTTTTTTTGTTTTGTTTTGTTTTTATTTATCCATGTTAAGGGACAATCACCCTTGCCCTCAACTTGAACTGTATTTCTTATTTAATTTTTTCCCTGTCTTTAGCTTTTGCTTACTGGTGATGGTTAATACAACTTAGATTGGTGTCAGCTACATTGATTGAATAAAAAGGTTCTTCTGCAGCCACAGTTCTTCACTCATGAAGACAGAAAATGTAAATAGTCAGCTCAGGGCAGTGGATGGAGAAGGAAAAGGACTGAGCACTTTGGAGCTCTCTCTGTATGTACATGTGTTCTAAGGATGTTTTCCTTTGCATAACTCTCACACAGAGACACCTTATTCTTGAATCATAGTCTTACTCAGCTTGAATATTTTGCTACATCGGGAAAAGTCCTAGAACTCCTACTACAAAGCATGTTCTCTATTCTCCACACTCCCAAGTACTTGTCAGAACTTGAAAAGTGATCCCATACCTGGATCTAAGTATGACATGTTATTGCCCATCTGACGGTAGGAGTGCTTCAGTTCTCTACTTATCATCATTTTATCTCCTGTTTCCCCTGCCTCCTCTGCATGCCTTTTCTTATTCCTGTTACTCTTGTAGTTGGGAAAGAATTGTTCAAAGAAGAAGAGGGGGAACTAATTTTCCTTTTTTTTCTCACCAGAAGCTACCTCATGATATAAAGGGATGCTCTGAATACTTCAGCAACACCATAGTTTTAATTAATTAATTGATTAATTGAAAGAAACAACGTCCCTAAAGACTTCATTGTGAAAGGACTTGTAACAATATGTTTGAATGTCAATTGGAAATTCTTGAAATATTTTCCAGTTTTATTGAGGATCTCATTCAGTGTTTAGTGCATTATACTGCAAAAACTCTTATGAAATCTGGCAGAACAGTGTGCAAAATGGAGAGTAAGTTACTCATTGAGGAAATGGAATGTTTCCAAAGTGCTAGTGCTTATTTAAATTTGTCCCTTAAAAAGGTACTGTGTAAAGACAATGGCATTGGCAATGAAGTATTATGTTAGCCATTTCAAAAAGAGAGTCTTTAGTTTCACCAGATTTCTTTGCTGCCATGAAACTTTTACGTAGAGCACCTTAACTTCCTCTTCAAAGTCAGATGCGAGCAAATGACAATGGTTTCAGGGTGACAGATACTGAAAAGTACAATGCACATTTCTGTGGTGTGCAGCTAAACCTCTGTTACTGGAATAAGAGAGACACTTGAAGGATACGGAATATTTTAGGCAAGTGTCATGAGTGTCCTTTTTTCAATCCCTTCACAATACTACAACATGAAACTTGTAAAAATTACTGGGCTTAAACTGGAGGGGGGATCATTTAAAATGTTTGATCCTTTCGTTCATGTTAATACAGTTTCCTTAGCAACATAGAAATTAAAGCCCCTGGGAAGCACCTCACAAGTTTTTCTGCACTGGTGTTTACTAAAGCAGAGCTTCATGGGCTTGATAAATTAAGTGCAAGCCTGACCAAGGATAAGGAATACTAAGAATTTTAATCAAGGAACTAGAACTGACAAATCCTCATTAGCATTGATAACTGCCAAACAGTCAGTGTTCTGCCTTTGCTCTACCCAACAAATTTAGTTTAGGAAAAACAAGAAGAAAGACTTCCTAAAAAAATCAGGAGGATGCTGATTATCCTTTTGAAGAGATAACATTCAGAGTATGGGAGTGATAAAGGTGGAAAAAAACAAATAAATAATCTCAGAATTGCATATGTGGGATCATGTAATGCTTATTTATCAGCAAAGTGAAAAGACATGAAAAGAAATAAAAAGTCAGTCAGAAACCCAGTCCACCTGAAACAGACTCCAAGTAAATGCATGCAGCATTACTTGGAGTCTGTTTCAGGTGGACTGGGTTTCTCAGTTGTAGGTGGTGTGAGCAGCTTACATATCTTTAGCTTCACACTTCCTTTACAGAATTTTTTCATGCTGGATAACCACCCCAGAAAGATTATTTCCATTTAATTTTAATTTAATTTAATGTCAGAGGGGAACAAATATGCAAGAAAAGTTTAGCCCCCATATAACCCTAAAATAAGGTGTTTATGTCAACAGGCTTTTCAATGAAAAGTTGTAAAACAGTCACACATGTGAGACTAGGATTGAAATGTGGCAGGGACAGGCAGCGGATGTACTACTGTTCCCATCTTGGTTTATGAACCCAAACTTGGACAATTCAGATTTGCATATGCATGCTACAGATTTAGACTTTCACCATACAGTGTAATGCACCATAGACTGTGCAATCACTCCCATACTCTGAATGTTATGTCAGGATACTGAAACCTACATAACTGTAACAAGGCAAAGTTCCTCCCCTCATTCAAAACTGTGTGACTTGGTTATAATTGTGAAAATCCTGAAGCATCCTTTGTCAGAGTCAATATGACTTCAAAGTCTCTGTAATTTGGGCAAATCATAACCAGTCCTGTGTGTATTGCTGAAAAGTTTTAGTAAAAGAGTCACAGGTTAAGATAAAGTCATGGTTTTAACAGTGTGCTGTGCACATCTGCAGACATACAGTCTACTACAGTCGATGTAATTATTGAACAAAGATTTGGTGTTATGGATTTAAAAATCAGTGTTGAGCAGCTTAATATCATAGATCATAAAACTCAGGGAAGTTACTTATATCAGAATAAATATCCTGTTGCATTTCTGCTAAATGGTTAAATAACTGTGTCTCCACAAAAGAGCATGTCTATGGCTATGTAAGTGTTACAGCTGAAATAGAAAAAAAAATCATTGCATTCAGTAGAAGCAGGGTATCATTTTAAATAAATGCACAAAAGGGACACCAGACATTACAGATTTCTATGGAACAGCTGGTGGGATGTTTTTTCATTCCCTTGTGAGATATCTTGAGGGTGTTCCTTTCTGCTTATTTCTGCTTATTCTGCCTGCACTCACTACTTCTCATAATTTCCTTGTGGTTTTTGTTTTTTTGTTTTAACCTGCAAGCTAAAGGAAAATTTAAAACAACAGCTGTCACTAGAGAAGTGTCCCTTTTGCAACATCTCTACTAAGTCAGAAAAAGGTCTAGATGATAGGAGAGGTTTTTAAAAACACAAAAGGTATTTGTACTGAGTCAGTGGGAGTTGCATGATTAATACTTGCTCCTAGATCTGACAATTTTTCTCTACTCAACAAAACACATGTATGCATCTATAGATACTAATATTAATATAATTTTGGTGCCTATAGTAAGAAAATTAGGTCTAAAACCTGGATATGCAATTTAATTGAAATTAAATTTCTACCAACTACATTTCTACTAAATTTCTACTAGCTTCAGTGGTATCACTCAAGTAAAAAGTTCAGCATCAGGCCCACATTTTGAATGGCATGTTTTGTGGCCACAATAGTGGGGTCAGTTCTTTCCACTGGGGTTTTGAAAATGCATTTCATTCCTAGATCCCCAGAAGCAAGTGGTACAAAGTATAACAAGATGCAGAGCCCAGTAGAGGAACAGTTTCTGAGGAAGGATATAACAGTTGTGAGCGGACATCTAAATCACACGAGAACAGAGACAATGAGCAAAAGCAAACTAAACTTTGCCTGGGACAGAACTGAAATGGGGAGATCAACATGAGATTTTTTAAAATATTCACTATTTTCAAAAATCAAAATTAATTATGAGATGATATTTTATCTATAAATACATGGTTTATTCGTGCAGTAAGGGTACATATCTGGAAGAACTACTGTCAAAAAAACAAGAAGCTTCTCTGAGTGTAGTTGAGATTAAATCCACTCAGATGAGACCAACATTTTCAGTCTGCGTTTTCAAAGCAATTAACTTGAGGTTTGAAAAGATTATGGAGTTACTTAGGATCATAAAATGACAGAATGGCAGAAAGGGGGGAATAAGAACAATTCTTACTGATTTGTACTTTCTCTGATATTTTCATGAACATCAGTCATCATGCATGACTTAAAATTTATTGTGAAACCTTCCTCTTGAAAGATAGGGCCTGGGCCAAGTTACATTTTTCCTCCATCCACAGTCAGATCTTTCTCTAGTCAGCCTCTTAACACCAATTGACTGATGAGCAGCAAACCATGCAAACGACATCACTCTTACATTTTTTCCACTCTTTCTCGTTAGTGTAGTGGAGAAAAATGTCATCAGTTTTCTCGTGAAGTCCTGTTTTCACCTCATGTGTCTTTCTGAACAGACAAGCTGGCATGCCTTTCTATGATGAAAGGCTTTAAACTCTTACTTTGATGGAACTTTCCCATTGCTCCCCATATTTGAGAGTGGCAAGATATCTTCATCACAGAGCTTAAACAGAAGAAATGCCTCTAGGTGTGGAGAAATAGCAGAATGGAAGTTTGTATAATAGGTATCTTTGTATAACGTTCCAGGGACTGCAGGAAAGATAGAGACTTTTTATGTGACCATGTAGGGATAAGAGAAGTGGTAATGGCTTTGAACTGATTTAGGTTAGACCTTTAAGATGAAATTCTTCACTATGAGGTGGTGAGACACTGGAACAGGTTGCCCTGGGAAGTTGTGGCTGCTCCTCCCTGGAAGTGTTCAAGGCACAGTTGTATGGGGCCTTGAGCAACCCAGTAGAAGGAGTCTCTGGCCATGCAAGGCATTTGGACCTAGATGATCTTTAATGTTCCTTCCAAACCAAACCATTCTGTGATTCTATGATTAATATATTAGGATAAGAGAAGAAAGAAATTGGATTTTAAAATACAACAAACAATTGTTTTACTCTTAACCAAATCCCAGTGTGATTAAGATGTATTTTAAACTTTCAGAAGTTCATAGAGCATTTTAAGACTTTGGAGTTATTGATTCTCTTGCTTCTTCTAGTTTCAGTCTAATCTTGATCCTAATCTTGATTTTCTGAGATTTTCATTCAGGTGTTGATATTATAGAATAATGTCCTGCATTGCACAGAAGCTTACACAGTAATAAGGCATGAATCAGACTGTCATGAAAAAACACTACAAAAAAACCCCCCAAACCAAACCAAAACAAAACAAAACAAACAAAAAAAAAAAACCAACCAACTAAGCAAAGCCCAAGCCAACCAAAACCGACAGTGAAGTAATTAATTCATAACATGAGATGTGAAGGCCAAGAAAAAAAATATGGTGATTGCTTGTCTGCAGGTTGTACGCATGCGAACCAGTGGCTAATGATCAATGTCATGATGTTAATAAGGCATGAGAAATAAACACGGCCTCAGTGGGTACAAAACTGAGATCAAGTAAAGTAAATGTGTGGTCCAAGCACATTCCTGTTTTGGAATGTGGTCAGCTGCTGTGATATCTGTAATATAAACATGTACTGGTTTATATTGCAGATAAGTCCATGACCCTACGTCTTTCAGAGAGCTTGAATGGGCAATATTTTCTGTTTCTGTGGTGTGGAAACATTTGTGGTGGTGTTCTGGGAATTCCTAGGTACCTGGATCTGTTCGCTGTTATTTGCAATTTGATCAAATGAAACAATCTCATTATAACAGAAAGCTCATTAGTTGTGTTTTAATATGTGCAACACTACACAACCCAGTGATGAAACATGAAGTGGGAGGGAGATTTTACTCCCCTTTGCTTTCTTCTTGCACGTTGCAAGAAGACAGCTGTGACTCTAATGAAAGTCATGTGCAAAATCTTTTAATTTTTTAATGGTTTTTATCTCCCTAGGTTAGAAATGAGTAGGCTTTCTGTATATGATTCTAGATAGTTACTTATCTTTCTTTTAAACTATTATTCTCTATGCATCTTCTTTATACTGCTACATATAAATTAGAAATTATTTCATTCCTCAGTGGTGCAACATTATCTTATTCCCTTGCCGAACAATGCACTTTGATAGTTACAGACCTTGAGCACCAGCACAAGCTAACAGTTAAGATGCTAGTGTTCTTCAGTGACTAAAGATCAGCGGAAAAGCCAAATGTTAGCTTACCTGTATACCTCCTCTCTGAACAGCAAATAGCAAGCCATGTAACACGTCACATTTTCCTTAGAGGAACCTAGTCATAGGAACAGGAAGGCAGTGTCAATAAAAAAAGGTACAGCTAAGCATTTCATAGAATCATAGAATTGGCTGGGTTGGAAGGGACCTCAGACATCATCAAGTCCAACCCTTGATCCACTACTGCTGCAGTTCCTAGCCCATGGCACTGAGTGCCACATCCAGTCTCTTTTTAAATATCTCCAGGGATGGAGAATCCACTACTTCCCTGGGCAGCCCATTCCAATGCCTGATCACCCTCTCCGTAAAGAAATTCTTTCTAATATACAACCTAAACCTCCCCTGGCACAACTTAAGACCGTGCCCTCTTGTCTTACTGAGAGTTGCCTGGGAAAAGAGACCAACCCCCACCTGGCTACAACCTCCTTTCAGGGAGTTGTAGGGAGTGACGAGGTCTCCTCTGAGCCTCCTCTTCTCCAGGCTGAACAGCCCCAGCTTCCTCAGCCTCTCCTCGATCTGTGCTCGAGTCCCTTCACCAGCCTGGTTGCCCTCCTTTGGACCTGCCCCAGGACCTCAATGTCCTTCTTGAACTGAGGGGCCCAGAACTGGACACAGTACTCAAGCTGTGGCCTCACCAGCGCTGAGTACAGGGGCAGAATCACTTCCCTGGACCTGCTGGCCACACTGTTCCTGATCCAGGCCAAGATGCCATTGGTGTTCTTGGCTACCTGGGCACACTGCTGGCTCATGTTCAGCTTGCTGTCAATCCAAACTCCAAGGTCCCTTTCTGTCTGGCTGCTCTCCAACCACTCTGTCCCCAGTCTGGAGCTCCCCTTGGGGTTTTTGTGGCCAAAGTGCAGGACTTCTTGATACTTCTTGATGGTACTTCTTAGCCTCTAATATTTACAAAGGCTATAACAAAAATATATATGTGTGTGTTTGATATTCATACTTACCTTCAGCACTTTGTACTGTGAGAGCATCAACCAAAAACCTAAAAAATTTATACAAAAATCCAGCCCAAATTTTCTGGCTTTTATGTCAAAGACCAGTATACAAAGAGAAAGATTGCTGTAAAACTATAAAGCTAAGTATTGATTTATATCTAAGGTCCAAATTCTGGCTGGTGAGACAAACCATAATTTCTTTTTGTCCTTCATTTTGTATCATTCAAATGTACACAAATGTGTACATTTTGTGTACAAAAATCAAATTAACCCTGCAGGTCTGGAAGACGTATACAACTCCTCATCGTCTGGCTGCCAGGAAAGGTCAGCTGCTCTAAGAGAGCTCTTTATCTGTGGTGCAGTTTGGTGAAGTGGCATGAGTATTCATTTTTTATTCAAAAAGCTGATAAAGTATTCTTAAGATGCAAAAAGAAAGGGAAAAGGCAAGGCAAGGCAGGGGAAAGGAAGGGAAGGGAAGGGAAGGGAAGGGAAGGGAAGGGAAGGGAAGGGAAGGGAAGGGAAGGGAAGGGAAGGGAAGGGAAGGGAAGGGAAGGGAAGGGAAGGGAAGGGAAGGGAAGGGAAGGGAAGGGAAGGGAAGGGAAGGGAAGGGAAGGGAAGGGAAGGGAAGGGAAGGGAAAGGAAGGGAAGGGAAGGGAAGGGAAGGGAAGGGAAGGGAAGGGAAGGGAAGGGAAGGGAAGGGAAGGGAAGGGAAGGGAAGGGAAGGGAAGGGAAGGGAAGGGAAGGGAAGGGAAGGGAAGGGAAGGGAAGGGAAGGGAAGGGAAGGGAAGGGAAGGGAAGGGAAGGGAAGGGAAGGGAAGGGAAGGGAAGGGAAGGGAAGGGAAGGGAAGGGAAGGGAAGGAAAGGAAAGGAAAGGAAAGGAAAGGAAAGGAAGGAAAGGAAAGGAAAGGAAAGGAAAGGAAAGGAAAGGAAAGGAAAGGAAAGGAAAGGAAAGGAAAGGAAAGGAAAGGAAAGGAAAGGAAAGGAAAGGAAAAGGAAAGGAAAGGAAAGGCAAAAAAGTTTGTTTACAAATACTTCTTCTTCAGCCTGTCAGATCAGTTTTGAAAAGATGCCTCCTGATTTTGTCTGCAGTTTTTGGACTGAAAATGTGCTGAGGGAGACATGATGTTATTTACACATTTAATTACCTTGCTGCCTTAGCACATGAGATTGAAGACAAAATTTTCACCCACAAACATCTGAAAAAATGTGCTTTCTTTTGTTCTAACCAGGCAAATGCTAAGCTGGTTTTTAGACACATTTTTGGAGTATCCCCTTTCTGCAGGAAGCATAGAATTACCTTCCCAAGCACTCTATCTGTTTTCTTCTAGCTTTCTACCAAAATTCTGGGAAATTCTTTGTTTCAGTAATTGTTTTGTGAGTGCTACATATGTGTTGCATTAATACACATGGGTGTGAAAGAGATGGTCAAGAAAGTGTTAACTGTAATATATGGAAACCAGCATCCTAAGATGTTTTGTCTATGGCAACGAATACACAATTTTTACATGAGAAACTGGAGATAAATGACTTTTAAAAATACTATAGCAGTATCTGATTACTGGAAAGTGAAAAAACCCACACAATTTTCTGTCCTAAGATGATGTATTTCCTTCCAGTTACTTCTTGGCCTTCTTGAAGTGTAAGAGAGGAGAATGCGTGGCAAGGTAAGGAAAAGGGAAGGGAAGGAAAGGATTTTAGAAATGTCTGCTAGAATCATGCGTAGAACTTTTCAAATACTATGGCACTTTACTTCCTGTTGCAGAAGGGTGGGGTATGTGAACAGGAATGGATGCAATGTAGTATGGGTTGGGGAATGGAGTGGGTGGGGAAATGACTGCTTAGCTAACCTGCGAGTCATCACATCATATGGTCCCCATCACAGGATTTGCTCTGTTTCTATTAGCATTTTAGGGGTGGATAAATTGTCCCTTTTTGAATACTGCTTCATTCACCTTCATCTCTGTGTTTAGACCTCTTACTGTTGTTTACATCACTGCAATAGAAAGAAGCACACAAGCCATTCTGGAAGCTTTGTACTTGTTGACCATCTTGTGAGTATGTGTAGGCCATGATATTTGCCCTGGATATGTTGCTCTTTCGGGGATCACTACAGAGCTGTTAGCCTTCCACGCTCAAAATGTAAAATGAGAACACTTTTTAAAACTTGACCTGGCTGCTGCAATCACTCTGCTTTCATGATTTAGCTAGATAGCCACATGATTTCTGTGGCATCCATAAACAGCAAATTTCAAAATACACTTGGATGAACTTTGCCATTTATAGTCTCTGCATAACTAGAAAATAATATCCTAACAACACAAAGATCTTTTATCTCCCCATAGCCATGCTCAGGAAAAAGCATGTTTAGCTGTTCCCTAGCTAAACAGAAACAGAGAAATACAAAATTTTGTGTATTTTTTCTTCAAAACAGAAATATATTATTCTGAGTTTTTAATGAGGAATTAGTAACTTTCTCATAATATGATATATTCTTTTTGAATATGAGCTTCACAAGTGTAGATTGTTATTACTTTACATGGAAATTTCCACTCATTATCAGCAATATAATTTAAAAATAATTTATTTAATTTCCTTACATGACTGAAAATACAGTGTAAATTCTGTCCTCTCTTGATTAACATTCATAGAACAGCTGTTGTTCAGGAAGTGCTCACTATAGGAGAAAATATTTTGGACAACTTCTCTTAAAGAATCTATGGTTTTGATGCTAGATCTCCATGTGTTTAAACATCTAACCCTAGCTATATAAGTTTATTAAAAGAAGGGTAGTACCACTATGCTGAGAGTGCTAGAACTATCCAGGTAACCTAAATTTTACAAGTCAACAATGACAGCACTTAGTAACAAGACATCCTTGTGGATGGCATGGCATGTGTTCATGCCATGCTGGCCATTCTTTCTATTAATCATTTGACAGAGAAAGTTCTGTTACAGTTTTGCTTTCCCAGAGCCTGAGGAATGACTGAAGAAGGTCCTCTGTCTTTTTTTTTTCCTAAATGGCAGAGTGTACACTGCAGTGCTGTTGTTACAAGTTTGTTTAAATAAGTTTTTTCTTCAGTAGGAGGAACAGCCTATTTGGATTCTACTGTGGCTCATTGTCTCCAAATGGCTCTTTTTGGAAGGTCTAAGCTCTCCTAAATATTTGCTTTCCCGGTAAGCAAAGCAGTGAAGATTTGTGTGTCACTACAGCTGCTGAGTATATTGATGGTCTGAATAACTACAAACTTTATGTTATCACCTACATTTTCTTAACTGTATTTCCAGTATCTACTCAACTCAGGACAGGTAAGAGTTGACGCACTGCACGGAAAACTGACAAAGTCCATAGAGAAGCCATCATCTTGTTCCTCTAGCTCCTTGCTCCTCAGTGGCTGCTACTTTTGAAATTTGTCAGAGGTCTAAAAGAGGTTCAGAAAAAGTTATAACCAGCATCTTGCGTTCACCTTTCTACCTGTCACTTGCAGGATGGTACTTGTCCAAGCTGGATCATAGCAATCCCATTGGGTTGTGAAAGTGGGATATTTGCAGAGCAGTTACTTCCACATACTTGCCCAGCAGAATGCAGAACATCCTTTGGCATGTGCGTATGTTGCATGTGCCTGGACACATCTATATATGATTGTGCTCTGAACCAAGACTCTTTAGACGGAGTCAAATCCCTGAAAGTTTCAGAAAATTGATTCCACAGGCTTAAGTTCCATTATGAGTAATGGAAATATAATAATAATCAATCTTCATTAAGTATTTTTAAGTTCTTGAATGCTGGGGATGATTTAAAACTTCCTTGTAATAAGAGAGAATCCCATTACAGAAATTATTAGAAAAGAGAAAGTTTTTTTTTCTCATAAACCATACAGTCTCATTGTGCATATAGCAAGATAACTATCAACTAATTACGCATCCCAAAATTAAAAAATCAGGATGAAAAGCTCTATAAAAATGGAAAATATGATTATTGCTTTGGGGTCATGCCACTTATAATATTAAAAGCAAACCATATTGGTTTTCTTTGATTCAAAAATTATTTTGTGTTTCAAATAAATCATTACCCTCATAATGACAAAAGATGTGAGCATTATATTATGTTTACAGGTTTTATTCTGCTTATTCTATTTCTTTGGCATCAAGGATACCAAGATTTTTACATCAGGAGTGGCAAAATTTACATAATTAGAGGAAAAGTTTTAAATTGTGATTTGTGTTAGTTCGGTCTTTGATTCTCTCCTAGGTAATCATCCATATACTATATGTTGCAAAAAGAATGTCTAGCTACACATATATATTTATGCAAATAGTCTTACACGTGTAATTTGAGATTTGAAAAGTCTGTATTTAAATATGGAATTTGGTGCTTAGGAACTTATACATCTTTTATCTTTTAAGTCTCTCTTTGCATTTAATTCACATGTCCTGTGGTTTGCGCAAAGTCTGACATGATATGAGAAGAAGAGATATTATGATAGAAGATGAAAACAGATATGAAAGGGATAGATTTCTTAATTTGATAAAATCTGTGTTCAGCCTTTCTTTGAACAAGACATTATTTTGTGTACATGCTTTCTTAGTAGTCTGCTGACAGATAAACTCCAAAAATGGATATGGGAATGTTAATGATTAGACTTAAATAAATTTTTGAAATTTTCAAAATTGTTTTCCATACCATCAAACTGCTGAGCAAGGTTTCTACTTGTTTTAGCATTTACCTGTAATGGTACGCCTATTTCAGGAATGTCTTTCATTTAAGAAAATAACGCTTCCTTTCTTAAAGGAGAAAAAAGGAAAGTCTGAAGACCCCTGTCCAATTCTGTTAAGAGGTTTGATCTTTAGATGTTGCAGGAACTGATCTACTTTTGCAAAAGGGAAAGGGAGAAGAGCAAACCTGGAAAAAAACGTGTTTTGTGAAAATACCTTTTTCATCATGGTTTCACCACCCAGTCAGAAGCCTGCCATGGATGAATCAGTTCCTGGCAGAAGTTAAAATAGCCTGGAGCATGCATTTGTTTTAATTGTCTAAAACTGTTCTAGATGAAGTTCCCAGATTGCTCATCACTCTTAAGTGAGGAAGAAGTGTTCACCCAAAATACCTCTTCCTGTCCTAGAATTCCCAGTGTCTTCCTCTATTTATATTTCTGGGCTATGAACTCTGCATCAGGTAACATGCATACACTGGAGGACAAAAAGTGGATCAAAGAGGCTGCTCTGTATTGATAGGAATTCTGCTGTGGCTGACATAGTTTGCCAGAAACATGTCTCTGTTGGATTGATGGACATTTGGCTCTTACAGCTAAAAAATTTTCATTGAAGGCATCCAGAAAGTGACCTATCTGAAAAGCAATTGCAGGAAACATAACCCCTCTGTGTAGTCTAAAAATAAACTGTTACTGGGCTGCTGTGGCCTACAAGCCTGGATATAATATTGTCAAGTTCTTATAATACTCTGAGAATCATGTGAACATTACTTGTTATGGAAATCCCTCATCATGGGAGGAATATTGTGAGGAACCCACATTTCCGGTCTACACATAAGCCATGAGATCTATGGATCCAGACCGGGTACCAACAGTGCTTTGTAAAGCAGTGTGATCTACTCTCCTGGGAGCCAGACCCCAGGATGGTGGCCTGGGCACCTCTCATCGTTCCACAGTTTCCTTCTATGTAACACAAATATTAAGTCTCACGTCCCTTGTGGAATGTGTTAACAGAGTGAGGAAAAAAAATATGGTGTATTACTGTGCTTGATTGCTGAGGAGGCTGTGACTGTGCATACAAAGTGGAAGCTCCTGGCATTTGCCAGTCATCTAGATCATTTCTTTAATCACAAAGCAGGTAAATCCTAAAGCTAGTGAAAAGTATTCTGAAAATCATTATATTGTCATGCAAAAGTTTCATGATAATTCATGATTAAAAGAAAACAGCTTTGCATATTTTAAAGTGGCAATTCAGAAAGCATTGTGCTGAACCTGCGTAAGAAAGCCAAATTCATAATCATGAGAAAAAAAACAACCACCCTCTAAAAATTTTTAGAAGCCTACCCTTACAGCACACAAAAATGAGAGAACTAGACCCTGAAGTCTGATCCTGTTCTGTGAGGTACTGAGCATGTGTTAAATCTTTTTTTTTTTTTTTTTTTTTGTAGAAGCTGACTATTGCTCACTAGACTTGCACACACCCTTAACATAAATATGTGAGCAGGGAGTATTTTAATCCAGTTACTGTAACCTAGTGGACAACATAAATTCAGGGATTCTTTTCTTTTTCTTTTAAAATTTGTCCTGTTGAATCTTTTTTTATTGGAGTGGTGTTATATAACGCCTTTTGGAAAATATTTTAAATATTTAAATTACATTTATTAACCAAATTTTATTTCAATAATTTTTAACAATTTAAGTGTCTCCCTGACTACATGGTTTATTGAATTTGCTGACAAACTAAATAAAAAAATGCCATCAGTCTTTGCTTGCATAGAATTGCTGTATATTATGCTGTGGTCTACGATATTCAGTCCCTACTGAAGAATATTTATGGCTCTAGCACCATGTAGAATAGGCATGAGCAGTAAGAGAATGAATATGTATGAAAGATGGGGAAAGGAATGTTTACATACACTTGTATTTTAATACAGCAACGGGTTTTTTATAAACAGCATTTGCCATGAGAAAAATATAGTCGCCCCTGATTCATCACTGCTATATGTTGAAAAAAAGTTCTTTCAGTTTCTATGGAGTAGTTGCATAATTCAAATACAACCCAAAAACAGAGGAATACAATAAAATAAGGTGTCTAAGAGCCCCACTACATGACACAGCCTCTGGCAATCCCTTCTTATGCTGAAGTAGAGATTTCTCATCATAACTCTCATTATGTCAAATCTTATTCTCACTGCTGATGGAAACTTATGCACAGATGAGAATGAGGACATCTTGGGCCTTAAGTTGGTCTTCTTGAGGAAAGGAGCAAGAGTTTGCCAGCACTGTAACAGTTAGTATCCAATATGAAAGGAATGGTAAGTAGGAGCTTTAATCTCAGCCCTGTCATGTTTGATTTTATTCATACAGAAAAATGAGCAGGCTCATCAGACCAAACGTTGTGTAGTCACTCAGCTACTTTCAGCCTGAGCTGCTGAAGGAACACGTGCCGCAGATCTTCCTTTGTTGGAGAAGAAAACAACTGTAGCAGGAACTGGAAGATCTGTGCCAGGACTGTACTTTATCTTCACCTAGCCACACAAAGCTGGTGTGAAAATAAGAAGTCCTTGCCAAAACACAAAGGCCGTGTGAGCGCACAGAATTGCATTAAATGTGTTTGTTCTCTTTTTAAATCTTAAGCATCTCCAAGATCTTCAGTTGGGTTTACTTAAAAGAGTAATAGAATGACTTATTCTTTTGGCTAGGGAGGTTGTTCTTTATGGATAAACCAAAACAGGTTTCATCTTACCCCATTTTCCAAAAAGGATTTTAACATATCTAGGAAGAGAAAAAACATTCTGATTCCTCCGGAGGAAAAAAAAAGTTTTTTTTTTCCAACTTGTCACCTTCTATCTGTCTATGTTTTGATGCTTGTAATTGTGCTAGCATCATGTCAGAACATGTCAGAACAGTTCTTTTTGCATATCTTCATTTCACAGGTTCAGAGCCAAAACTGCTGTGCTCTTCCCATAGTATTCCCATTGCTCTTACGATGCTTTGTTCAGATTCAATGAGTACATCTGATATAAACTATTTCAAGGGATCTAGGCTGCAAAAGTTGTTCTGTGCAACTATGTTTTAGTGCTGTATGGTATGTGATACACTGTATTACAGATTTTTATGCAGTGTGAAAATGTAATAATAGTAGAGGGGGTTATTCTGGTTAAATGTTAGGCACATAGTGCATGACATTTGAATAACTGCAAAACCATGTAGCATTATCCTGCTCTAACTAAAAAATTAATGATTTGCAAAAGCATTAAGGTAATGTTGAGGATGAAAATGTTCTGAGTTAAAGCTAACTACCAGTTTTAGGATTCTGGATTACCAATAGTACAGTGATATTTTACAAATGGATAGTAATATTTGGGTGAATTAAGAATTAGTTTTCTTATTTCACAGAAGGTATAATGTGAGGTGGTCAGTTTACTTCAGATAATAATATTTTTCCTTTTTCCACTGTATTTTATGTTAAGAAAATGACATCTGTAAATACAACAACTACAACATTCAGTGTGATTACATGTTTTGTTTTAACAGTTATAATCTGAATTCCATTGGGATTTTGTAAGGCTCTTGGCAGTGTTTACTGCCTTATCATCTGTAAGCAGACCAACCATATAGTAATTACGAAAAAAATAAGGAAGTTCCTTCCAGATAAACCTCATGTCTTATCAGACCTTATGAGGTTTTACTCATTATTCTGCTTTTCACCCCTCCCCCTAGCTGTCAAATTTCTGAGTTCAGCTTTGAAAAGTCATTCATTAGCTCACTTGATATCAAAGGGCTGGATTTACTAGAACAAAATAGTCACTGAAATGGGAAATACTGGTTTTCATGTAGCATGAAATTAATTACCATCATACATGACCTGTCCCAGAAGCTGGTGTCCTCCTACTAGACTTGGACATTTCAGTGTGAAAACAAGCACAGGGAAAAACTTGAAAAATTTAGAATTTCAGTTCACAGTAAACACCACTGTTTGTGTGTTCATGTAAACATGAAGAATCTCAGCATTGCACGTAGAAGTATGTCCTGCGTATGGCCCCTGTAAAGAATGAGGCTTCATAGATTCTGAGGAGCAGGTCATAATTCTTCAAGACATCTCACTGCCATCTGCTTCTGCATATCACTCAGTATCAAGGTTATTACAGCACTTTCTTGCCAAGTATTTAATGGAATTTACAAAGTCCAAGTGAGGTTGTTTGTCGTATTATGAAACATATAGAGCAAGTTAGGGAATGTCTACCTAGGGTGCAATGGAACTCAGTGCAGCAATTTCCTGACCTGGAAAGTGGCATGGCTTTACTTCCTAGGGTTGAGAAGCTCTATCACAGCATTTTCATGATGCTGTGCCAGAGTTTACTGGTCCTGCATGAACTTAGCCCTTGTGCTGTAAGGTATTCCTCAACACTACTATGTTAATAAAGCTGATGGTGCATCTATCTGAAAGCTACTGAAAAAACTTCAGGTGCTCAGGAATGGGGTCTGCAAAAGGCATACCTTCAACAGGGAAGACACCATGTCTACCTGTGGATGGAAGGCTGAGGAGATGGATAGGAGTCTCACAGAGGAGGTGCTGGGACTTTGGCACCCCTGCTGGCTTGCAAGGAACAGGTTCTATCTGTATTCAAAATTGCAAGCATATTCTTGAAATATGATCATCAAGTCTCATTCAAAACATTTAGGTTAACAGTAAAGGAATTATGGTCAAATCATCATGATCAGTAATGGTAGGTTCTAATTCCTGTTCTACAGCATACTTAACATAAAACTGGAAGTTCTTCAGAGAAAAAGATTTTGGTACTGGTCTTTTCTGTTATTAAACTTCCACTTAATTTTTCCATACAAAATTGGCAAATGCTCCAGGAAGAAATGTAAAGTACTCATTCCAGAGAAGCTACTGCCTACCAAATAGGTCAATCTCTTTAAGGAATTTACAAAGGAATCTTTAATCTTGTAGGTGAGGGCTTTACCTGCTCATATACTAGATAAAAAAGAAAGAAGATGAGAATTCGCATAGAGCCCTGTCTCTTGCATATGCTAATAAGACACCTGCTAGGTGAAGTCTGGATGCCAGACAAGGACAGCTATCTGTGGATGCTGATAGAACAGCAAGAACTTGTAGCTGGCAATTTCATTTTCCTAATTTTACTCAATTTTTGATATTTCAACTGATTTTGGGGGTATGTTTGTTCCTTTGTTTTTTTTTGTTGGGTTTTTTGTTTGTTGGTTTGGTTTGGTTTGGTTTTGTTCTGTATTTGTGTTTGTTTGGTTTTTTGTTTTTTTTAATAGAGTATAACTGTCATTTATGTACATGAAAGAAAATTACATTCCAAAATATACAAATAGGTGCTATATCTATAGAATGTTTGTGCTAAGATAATGCTGAACAAACATGCGCTCCAATTCTACTGGATTCTTAAATACAGCCCTGAGTGTGAGAATGAGTATAGTCTCACTTTTTGACATTAATTTTGTTCACTGTGGTTATATTAAAGCTGTGCTTTACAAAGCATGCCCAGGTTGTTTTTAAAAGTGAGAGAGGAAGAGAAGAAGAGAGGGGAGAGGAGAGAGGACAGGGGAAATAGGAAGAGGAAGTAAGAAAGAACACCTATTTATTTTTTTAATATTTATAATTTTTGTGGATTCATGTGACATATACAGATCACTTGCAGAAAAAAACCCCACAACCTTTTCTACTCTGCTGCAGTTTTCTAACCATTGTGTGTGAACCACTGTGTGTGTATGAGCTTTCTGTGTGTGAACCACAAAAGCTTTCCTTATTAAAGCATTCCTAATTGTACATGTACGTGTGTACGTGTTCACATTAGAGTGATACAGGCTACAGAGATACTGAGATAAGAAGCTGTGTTTTCCTTATATCTTAAGTCATTTGGAAACAGAATAGTTGTTCTCTATTTTGCTGTAAAGCAATTAACCTGACATACTGTTCCCATTTCTGTTAGTACCGTGAAGATTCACTGAGGTGTGTGTGGAAATGGGAAGAGTGGCCCTGTTTTCAGTGTCTGACAATTGAGACAGGGCCATTATACATTAAAAATTTCTTTGCTTCTCATTGCTTAAAAAATAACGGAAAAAAAAATAGTTGGCTGAAAAGACTTCAGTTCTGTGAGGCTGACTGATACTGATGATGTCTTTGTGCTTCTGTGTTAGGTTATAAAAACGAATCTTATCTAACACAGAATAGTATCTAGTAGCAAAACTTGGTTAAAACATAGAGCACAATGAGGATGATGCATATGAATGAACCCATTCTAGGAATGCCTGTTTCTATTTAGTCACAGAAATAAGGATTGGTACCTGTAGTCTTGTAGGTCTGGAAAATACTAGATCTAAATCATCAATAAACTTCTAGCTCTTTCCTGGGGACATTAAAAAGATGAGAGCATGAATTTTTCTGAGAAATCCATCTGATCCATCAGAAAAACTTATGTCTGATGAATAGTACATTTTAGCTTCCTGGCACAGTGGTCTGAGGATAGATAGCTCTCCCACTTAGAGGCAGGTGAACAGAACACCTCCTATGAACAGCTTTCTTTGGTGTTCCCTCTCCTTTCCCCACTTCTGGGATCTTCCAGGTGAGGTGCACTACCTCCTAGAGTTTGGAGACAGATGAATCTGAGAGTGAAATCACAGAATCATAGACTGATTTGTGTAAGAACATCTTATTCCAAACCCTTACTAGACCAGGTTTCTCCAAGCCCCATCCAACCTGGCCCTGAACACTTTGGGGATGAGGCATCCACAACTCCCACAGGTAAGATCTTCCAGTGCATCACAGCCTTCAAAGGAAAAAAAAAATCTTTATATTATCTAATCTAAATCTACCCTTTTTCCATTTAAAACCATTACTGCTTCCTGCTCTTGTAAAAACTCCCTCCCCAGACTTCTGGTGGGTTTTCTGCAGGCACTGAAAGGTACTCTAAGGGCTCCCTGGAAGCTTCTTTTCTCCCTAAGGAACAAGTCCAACTCTCTCAACCTGTCTTCACAGGGGAGGTGCTCCATGCCTCTGATCATTTCCTTGGGCCTTCTCTGAACATGCTCCAAAAGCTCCAAGGCCTTCTTGTAATCAGGGCTCCAGAACTGAACACAGTACTCCAGGTGGGTTCTCATGAAAGCAGACTACTGGGGTAGAATCATTGCTCTCAACCTTCTGGCCACCATTCTTTTGATGAAGTCCAGAATATGGTTAGCTTTCTGGGCTACAAGAACACATTGCCAGCTCATGTTGAGCTTCAAATTGGCCAATATCCCCAGGTCCTCCTTCTCAAGGGATGCTTTTAATCCATTTTCCACCCAGCCTGTAATTGTACTTGATCACACCTGTGTCTTACCGTGGAGGGCTTATTATTCCATCTGGGTTTCATACCTTGTAGCCCAGGGTATGTTTACCAACACGGGTGCTGCCTGTTCCCTGAGCCAAAGCCACTCTCCTGAATTGATAAGCGCCACTGAGAGGAAATTTGTAATTGCTTATGTTCAACAAATGGGACAAGACATGGGGACATATTCAGTTGTGTGAGACTCATTTAGCCCTGCTGTAGCAATTTCTTAGAGCTGGACTGATGTGGTGGCTGAGGAAAAATATCAATTTGATTTTAAAAATATGTATAGCCATTGAACACTTCCACCTTGCTTATTTGAATCCTATGTAGGAAGGAGGGGGCTTTAAGTCATATTTCACATTGCTGTGCCATAAAGGAGCTGCCTGCACATCTCTACCTAATTCACACAGACCTAGCTGCAACATGGTGTGGTCCACAGGTGACTGTTGAAATTAATACCATGTCACTCATGATTTCTGTTTTCCAAGGTGAAGGTAGAACCTGCCTATTTGGCTATATTTTCTTTCAATTCATAGTATAATTATCAAATATTTTAGAAAAGTTTATGATGTCAACATAATGTCAATAAACAATGTGAACTAAAATTAGTACAAGCTTAAGTTTTCCTCTGAAGTGAAAGCATTGAGAATTTTTTGCCCATCATTCTTCTAGAAATACTCTACCAGTCCAGGGGCATTTTTATCCTGTGATCTGGTTCCTTGCTGTTCTAAGCCAATAAAATATGAGAGGGGTGTATACAGACACAGAAGGTATATATTCAGATAACTTGAAGTTATGAAAGTATTTAAATTCATTGTATATTTTAAAAGCCCCTAGTCAAGGGGATACCAGGATTATGTGCCACATCTGTTTGTGCCTTGCTGACTGCTTCTTCTACTGAGTGAATGATCTGAATATTTTATCTTTCCTCTCAGAGAGTTAAAACAGTCATTCTGTGATGAAATTAACTACCAGGCTAAGGAAAGAGATTGCATCTCTGTTTTGTTTTGTTTCAGTTGTTTGCTTTGCCCTTTCTGTGTAATAATACACTTTGTTCATTGTAACATATCAAAATTTTAAGAAATCTATTGTAGCTTCCAACTGAAAAGGTGATTAAGTTGTCATTTATATTCAGTGCAAGTTTCTTTGGATCATTGCCTGTTTCTTTACTTATGTCTGTGCGATTGGGTGTCCAAGTACATTAGTAAGCCTCCATGATATGCTGCAATGTAAATAGTACTATAAAATTTATTACAAAGCTTCATATTTATGCTGAAACCTCTCACAGAGCTGGACTTTACATTCTAACTGTTGAAAGAAGCAGAAATGTCTGTAGACCTTGTATTTTCAGAAATTAATATCCAAGTCAGCTGATTTAGCTTCTGCTCTTACTTTGAAGGTGAAAACAATCCTTCAGTCAAAAAGAATCCTACAGTGATATTGTCCTGGTTTGGGCTAGGATAAAGGTGATTTTCTGTCTTGTACTTTTTGCTTTTAGCTAAGTCTCTTGTAAGTAGTTGCACTTGCTGAAATTAACATCAAGTTTCTCAGTCAGTGTCTGCTTGTAGGAATAACACTCAATGTTTACACACCATGTGTGTAAACCACACCATGTTGCACAGCTAGAGACTGGTATGCAGAGCCAAGGACACTGCTCAGTTCCGAGGAAAATTTTACCCTCCAGAAGGAATAAAGAGGTCTCACCTGCAGCCCTCCTTTGGGGAGGAACAGACAAGTTAGATGCCAGAATTGACCAAACAGTGTATTCCATCCCATACACGTCATACTCAGTATAAATTTGAGGGATCACAAGAGCTTCCAGCTTCCTGCCGTTCCTGCCTTTTCTGCTTCCCTTCCTTCACCCATTCCCTGTTTCCTTCGGCATCCTGGAAGGATCCCATCCGTTCGTCTGCCTGTGGTCCTGATACGTGCCAGCCTGAATCTGTGTTCCTGCCTCCAGTTCCCGACTGCTGCTGACTCCAGGAGCCCAGCCTGGACTTTCCCAGGGCTGCCCTGCAGCCTCAGTGGTGACGTGAGAGTTATTGGGGGAGAAGGGGGGAAGGAACATGGTATCAATTATCCTGTAGTTTTGTATATATTTATTAATTTTTCTTATTTATCATTACTGTTTCATTAAAGTTGTGTAGTTTAGTTTCTAACCCATAAGTCTCTCTCCCTTATTCTCTCTCCTTTCTTTATCAGGGAGGAGAGAGAGATTAATAGAGAGCATATGTTACTCGGTTTAATTGCCAGGCCAGTGTTAAACCATGACACATATATATTTCTTTCCTAGGAAAATATAGCTTTCTTCAAAACATAGTGATAAATAATTTTCAACATTTTATGTTTATAAATCCAAAAACCTTTGCAAAATTTGTTTCTATTTCCTCCTGATACTTGAGATTCTTCCTTCAAGTAAAAAAAGTATATTAACATTTGCATCTGATAGTGATTCACAGAAAAAAAAGGAAAAAAGCCTCTTCTATGCGGAGGATGTCTCAGAGTAGCCATGTCTTGTACTGGAAACATTCGGGAAGGTTAGCAACCCCAGCTGAAGCATCACATAAATGCAGAACCCATTCTGGAAAGTGTGACTGAGCCCAGGTGCAATGCAATTGTAAAATTTTTTGAAAATATGATTTTGTCTTTTCTGTGCTTAAAGTGGTTTGTAGGACTAGTGCAGCCTTACCTAAAGTTAATACGCAGGGCAAATCTGAGTCACTTTAGTGCCACATCAGTTAATTGCAAGGTCCCAAGAACCTGGGACAGTGGCACAAATGTTCTCCGTTTAGAAATAAAGAGCAAGGGAGAGCATCTCACTGATGATGGTCTTTGAAACAGAAGACAGCAGAATCATAGATAGAATAATTTTGTTTGGAAAAGTTTTTTAAGGTCATCAAGTCAAACCATTAACCAGAGCTGCCAAATCCATCACTAATTCATGTCTCTAAGCACCATATCTACACATTTTTAAAGTACTTCCAGGGATGGTGACTTCAGTGCTTCCCTGGGCAGCCTGCTGCAATGCCTGAGAACCCTTCCAGTGAGGAAATGTTTCCTAATACCCAATCTAAACTTCCCCTGGTACAACTTGAGGCTGTGTACTCTTATCCTGTTTCCTGTTACTTGAGGGAAGAGACAAATCCTCACCTTGCTATTAGTAATTGAAAACTCTCAACTCCAGGGGACTGTATGAGCAAATCGCATGAACTACGATGAAATATGATTTTAAGCTACTAAGTTGCTGTCTGATCTTATCTGCAATATACAGACGTTTAATGTCCTCTGCTCTGGTGCACAGAGGAATGAGCCCTGCTTTCCATAGTAAAACTAAATATCCACATCCCAAGACCCCTCTACCACAAAAAATAAAAAAACAAACAATAAAACAAAAAAACAAACCAAAAAACCCAAATAAAGACAAAACCAAAACCAAACAAGAATACAAAAAGAAAAAAAAAGCCAAAACAAAACAACAAAACACAAAAAAGCAACAGCGACAAGAAGATTAAAAAAAAAATAAAGGGAAAAAAACCCCCAACCAAAAAAACCCAACCAAAAACCAGGAAGAAATTAATTGTCTTTCCAACTGAAGGCAGGAATTACTCAGTTAAGAAACTCATGCTTAGCCAGGTGCTTCCTAAGCTGCTGCTGGAAAGAGCTGACTGCCCCTGCTGTGCTGCTACCGGCACCATCCCAGGCAGCTGTTGGCTGCTGCAGGATCTTAGCCCTCAGACCTGCCAGGTTTATCAAAGAGGAGAAGAGGATCAGCCAGCAGATCCATGTGGAACATCAGGGCTTAATTGTGTCCTGTATTTAACATCTATTTCTCAGGGTGAGGGAGGAAGCTGAGGGAGGCATGGTCTGCCTCCAGCTGCCAGTGATGTGGCAGGAAGAAGATGGGCATTATAGCTTTCTAGCCCAAGCAATTCAGCAAGAGCCTAAAGAGAACTGGGAGAGGACTTGAGTCTGCTGAAATTGCCTCCATGGCATAGTCTGTATAAATTAGATCATTTTAAAAATCTTATATAAATCATCACAGTGAATTAATATCTTGATAATGTTAAAAGAATTATAAATTTCCTGACAATATTATCTCACACAGGACACCCTTGTGAAATTATGCATATATCATGTATATTGTCTTCCTACATAGCTCTGACAGGAAGACACCATCACCTTGCAAAACTCAATGTATAATAGTTAGAGATACTTCATTGACATCTTAGTTGGAGGCTCCATAGTAGGAGCCTCTAGTTAGAGATATTTCATTTTGTTTGTTTTCCTCTTTGTTGTTTTTGGGGGGTTTTTTGGTTTTTTTTTTTTATTAATTCAAACTCAGTGCTCTCTTTTGTGTGCATGTTTCTCACAACATTCTGGCTTTTTCTTAAACATGCTTCACAAATGAAAAGAGGAAATTGATTCAGAAACAGCTACATTGACATGCCAGTTATGGAATTTGTTTTATATGTAGTATGTGTGCTGGTGTTTCACATAGTCATAGAGAAACTCAAATGTTTTTTAATGCTCCCAGTTGGGAGTGCAACGTGCAAAGCTGCAATGAGCAGGGAGAAAATTCAACAGTAGAATGTAAAGCATAGAATCATAGAATGGTTCGGGTTGGAAGAGACCTTAAAGATCACCTATTTCAAACCACCCAGCATGGGGAGGGACACCCTCCACTAGACCAGGTTGCTCAAGGCTCCATCCAGCCTGGCCTTGAATACCTGAGGCAGTCACAGCTTCCTTGGGCAACCTGTTCCAGCATCTTACCACCCTTAAAATTAAGAATTTTTCCGAATACCTAACCTAAATCTCCCCTCTTCAAGTTTTAAACCATTTCCCCTTGTCCTCTCATTACACACCCTTGTAAAAAGCTCTACCCCACCATTCCTATAGATCCCTTTCGGATATTGGAAGGTTCCTATAAGGTCACCTTGGAGCCTCCACTTCTCCAGACTCAACAACCCCACCTTTAGCTTGTCTTCACAGGGGAGGTGCTCCAGCCCTCTGATCATTTTAGTGCATCTCCTCTGGATGTGCTCAAGGAGCTCTATGTCCTGCTTATGTTGAGACCTCCAGAACTGGACACAGTACTCCAGGTGGGGTCTCACAAGACCAGAATAGAGGCAGAGAATCACCTCTCTCAACCAGCTGTCTGTGCTTCTTTTGATACAGCCCTGGACTCAGCTTTCTGGGCTGCAAGTGAATACTGACAGCTCACATTGAGCTTCTTGCCGTCCCTTCCCTCCAGTATGTTAACTTCACCACACCATTTGGTGCCATCAGCAAACTTACTGAGGGTGCATTTGATTCCACTGCCCATGTCACTGACAAAGATGTTAAACAGCACTGGTCTGAGTACTAACCCTTGAGGAAAACCACTCGTCACACATCTCCATTTGGACTCAGACCCAATGATCACAAATATTCCCATGTGACTCTCAGTGTTTTAGGGTGGGAGGAATGGAAATCTGCAAGCATTTGCATTGCAAATCACATCTGTAAATTGTTTTTTACCCAACTTGTGGAAGTGTCAGCACTTGACATTTGATAAAGTCTTCAGTTTTTCTAAGGACAGGAAGAACAGTGATTTGCTTTGTGATTGTGAGATGCACCTATGCTTTTCCACAGTGGCCCTATGGGGCCGAAATATAGTGCCTGAGCATCATCTCTGGAGCAGCTCAAGACTCTGGATTGGGTGGGTGCTGCATTTCACAGCTGTGCAGGGGCCAGGCTGTGTGCAGCTCCTTTCCATTCCTCATATTCCCACAGAAAGAATAGATAGACCCTTAGCTTTATGGGAGCTGGGATGAATACACACAGGAGTACCACTTGGGTGACAATAACTCTTCAGTATTTTAAAACACTGTACTCTACATAATGCAGTTCAGGCTGCTACACTGCCACTAAAGTGGCATAAATTTCTTTCCCAGAATGTATCTCAATTTTTGGAGAAATTTATCTTAGCTGTGGATTGCTCCTATACCTGTGCTTCTGCCTTGGTGTTTTGTAAGATGGTATGGGATGGAGTATAGATCAGGATGAAAGAAAGTAAGGGACACTGATAGTGAAGGCTTCTACTCTCATAGACTGCCTTTCTTAAAGAAGGGAGCCAAATTGTCACTGGAAACTAATTTCCTTTTCAGGAAGCTCCTAAATGGAAGCTCTTCCAAACTTTCTCTTCAAATTGCCAACTTGAGGTTTTCCTTTATGCATATTCTACAGCATCTTATTTCAAATCTTTATTTAGAAAGTCTGTTTATGGCACATTCTCTCATGAATATGTCACCTTTCATTTGAAAGCCATTTTTAATTTAAAAAGAACTGAAGTATTGCTCATGAGCTGAATTTTCTCTGTATGGGTAATGCTATCTTAGGAGCTGCCATTGTAATTTGGGATAGCATAAAAACTGAAGTATTGGTTCTAGATCATAAAAGGCCTTCCAGATTTTGCTCTCACTGATATAAATATTTCACTAGAAAGAAGAAAAAAGATGCAATGTAACTCAATTGTTTAATAATACTTTTGAAGAGGATTATTGTCCTGGTTTGGGCCAGGATAAAGGTAATTTTCTGTCTTGTGCTTTTGCTTTTAGCTATATCTCTTGTAAGTAGCTGCACTTGCTGAAATTAACAGCAAGTTTCTCAGACAGTGTCTGCTTCTGGGAATGATAATGCTCGATGTTTATAATTACAGCTAGAGACTGGTGTGCAGAACCAAGGACACTGCTCAGTTCTGAGGAACATTTTGCCCTCTGGGAGGAGAAAAGGAGTAAAGAGATCACATGTGAAAACCTTTCTTTAGGGAGGAATGGACAAGATAAATGACAAAAATTGACCAGAGTATTCCATCCCATGCTCAGCATAAATTTGAGGGATCACAAGGGTCAAACCCTTTCTTCCTTCTTCACCTGTCCTGTTTGCTTTGTCGCTTTTGTTCATCTGCCTGTGGTCCTGATCCATGCCAGCCTGGATCTGTGTATTTCTGCCTCCAGCTCCTGACTCCTGCTGACCCCAGGAGTCCAGCCTGGACTTTCCCAGGACTGCCCTGAAGCCTCAGTGGTGATGAGAGAGCTATTGGGGGGAAGGAAGGAGGAACATGGTATCGATTTTCCTGTATATTTGTATATAGTTAGTATTTTTTTTCTTTTTATCGTTACTGTTTCATTAAAGCTGTGTAGTTTAGTTTCCACTCCATGTCTCTCCCCCTTGTTCTCTCTCCTTTCTTTATCAGGGAGGGCAGGGGGATTAATAGAGAGCATCTGTTATTCGTTTTACTTGCTGGGCCAGTGTTAGTCTATGACAATTATACTAAAAGGGATTTATTAATATGCTAAATA
This sequence comes from Calypte anna, assembly GCF_003957555.1. Lineage (NCBI taxonomy): Eukaryota > Metazoa > Chordata > Aves > Apodiformes > Trochilidae > Calypte > Calypte anna. The sequence continues at coordinate 19,874,292 of NC_044274.1, read as the reverse complement.
TCCATAGTAAAATGACATGAAACTGTAGCACTGCTAAAAATATTGCTGTAAATTCAAAGCATAAATTGAATTTATGTGCTGTTTAGCTTTGAACTTTTAAAGTTGTTTGAACTCAATGAAACCAAAGAGAGAGGAGACAGAGGAATGTTAACAGCCATTTTTGCTCATATGACAGTGTATATAATGACCTCCTGGATTTAGTACCAAGTCTGAGGAGGAAAAATTAAAACATTTACTTGTAAACACCAATCCTAGGATTAACCCGAAATGAAATGCTGTAAAGCTATAAAATAAATATGGATATAAAACACAGGACTCAGATGGAATAAATTAAGATATTTTGTGTAAGGTGACTCTTATGTGTTCCTTCTGTATAAAACCTTCTGTTTTTATATTCTGTGTAAGCACTGATATGTCATCTTAATGGACATGTTATTTTATTAAGAAGTGTATCTCTTTTTTTCTCATTTTACTATGTAAGCTTTTCCATCAAGCTTATTTTATTATGCAGGGTGCAGTATATTTGGCTTAAAGACATTTTAGTATATGGGATATTTAATTTTAGATTTGTTATGAAATGTAATAGATGCTGTTTATATAAGAACTTCACTCTTTTCACTGGACATCCTATTGCTCCTAAATGAAGAGTATTACGTGTAATTAAGCTGGCGAATAAAAACTTGTGGTCTTTCACTTCCTATGTATGCTATAGTAAGGTGAAAGTCTCACATTTCCAAAAGCGAAAGTTTCTGCAAAAGATCAAAACCACAACTATTAAATACATTATTTATCCTGCCATTGATAAATGATGTGTACAACAAAAACACTAGCAAAAATAATTTAAAAAGAGATGCCCTTCCCTCAAATCCTAAGTGAAAGGAAGAGGGAAGGGCTTAAAAATAAAGCTTCTGCACACCATGAACATTTTAATTGCTACATCAAATTACAAAGGTAAGTACTGCATTAAAAATTCCTTTAAATTCCATCTCTATACTACTTAAAATACATCTACAAGAATTATATAGTAAGTTATGAACCTTATAGTCTTTTGGTGGATCACTTAGTCTTCACCTGGGTACTAGGGTGCCATAAAATGTAATAATAGCAACAATTAAACAAGGTCCTTTTTGAAGCATAAACTTTGAAATTAATGTAAATCCATTTGTATTATTTATTGGAAGATTTTCTTCCTCACTGACACTCTGCACTGTCAGAGTGCACTCTGCACACACTAGGAGTGCCTTGATATTTTACAGGTAATAAGACTGAATGGGGGCATGATTCTTCCACCTGTATATAAATAAGGTTAGATGTATATGAATAAGTGAATTGAAAACTTCGTAAATCTTGTAAGAAAACCAAGAGTTTTCATGTTAAGCTTCCATGTTTCAGGTGATTAACCATGGCAATACATGATGACAGAATAATTCAGGGCAGAGATGTCTGGAGACCACCAGGTACAATCCCCTCCTCAAAGCAGGGGCAGGTAGCAAGCTGCTCAGGGCGGTGTGGTCAGGTTTTGCAGTGTATTTTACAGTTTTGAAGTTCTTCTACTATGATTTCTACACAAGCCAATCATATTGTCTCAGAGCTTCCTTTTCTGCTACCCCTTATGGTGACAGGAGGTTCCAAGCACACCACAAAAAAGATGGGCTTTCACAGGAGCTGGTGTGATCTCAGATCGATAAGTCTGTTGGCAGTTCTAAATTCAATTTTTCTGAGAAATAAACAGGACTATGGGCTTTTAGGGTCAGTTCTTTCTATTGCCCAGGCTCAGTGGTTTCTTTCAGATGATACAACCACTGGTGTGGGTAAAAGTAGGCAATCAGTTGTACAGTTTGACAGTCTAATATGAACAAAACCACTTCCAAGAATAAATTTGTATGTGTACTCTCTGCAGTGGACATCAAGATCATAGAAAATAATAATTATTTACAAGAAATTTGGGCAAGTTTTAGCAATGTTTACTGGTACAGCACAGATGCATTTGAAAGCTCAGTGGCAGAGAATTCATAGTGTCCTGTGCAAGAAATACTTTGCATAGCTGTAGACTCAAAGCTGCAAATTCCAGACCTCATTTTGGATGGAAGTTCCCTGATTGTTCAGATTGAAAAAAAAAAAAAAAGTTTTTCAGGGGTGCTACCACATAACAGTTAATAGTAACAAATAGCTCAGATTGGCTATACCAAAGTCCTTGGTAATTGTCAGATGTGACACTTGACCTTGTGCAAGCATGAGTTTTGTGTACCTCTAACATCCTTGTGAATTGTGAGGTTATTGATTTGGTCTTCTGTTTTCTGTAGTGTTCTGCATTTTAAACACAACATACATAATTAAAAAATGTAGCAGAAAGTCCTTACAACCAGATCCGCAAACCCACCATTGACTGCCTTTAACAGTCAGTATTATCATAGCATTGATATTTGACCACTCCAGTTAGGAAAGCAGCCCTTGAAGTACCTCCTAAACTGGAACCAAAGATAAGTATGAATGAGAGCGTTTACTCTGCATGTTAAATCGTATTTACATTTGACAATTTTGCTGTTATTTCCTGTTGTGTATATTACAATTCATACTAAAGCTAAAGTGATATAGTACCCCATTTGGATTTTTTGATGATCCAATCTAAACAAGTAAATCATCAGGCACTTTCAAGTGGTTATAGTTTTCTTCACTTGGAGTAGTGCACATTAATTAAAGGCAGATTTATTTGCTGAAATCATGATTGCTAGCCTAACCACTTGAAAATTTAGAAGTAAATATAAAGATGACAAAATTCAGTTCAGAGAGAATGAACTAGCTTTTCCAGTCTTCTCCCTAACGTTACTAATTAATCCTTATATTTGGTCAGAACGAAAGCACTGTATATACTTTTGGAAGAGAAAGAAAATTATGAATCCAATAGTTCCATTTGTAAACAAAATTGTTCATTCTCTGTCCAATGAAGTGGTCCTGATATCATGATATTATTTGAGGACTGGAGGTTATTGTGAAAGAAAGAAAATGAAGGGCAGAAGAGGCAGATGGATTTTTTTCTGCCTGTATAATTCTCAGAAAACTGCTATCTGTGCTCGGATGGATCTGAAAACACAAATCTTCCCTCATTTTGCTGTCAAGTCAAATGCTGAACTAAGGTTGCTAAAGATTAGCAGTCCCTGAGATTGCATTCTAAACCCATGCTAGAAGAAAGTTGCTAACAGAATTTCATGCAGGATTCAACTATTTGTTGGTCTGTGCACTCCCTGATATGTGTGCATCCTGAAGTGGGTGCTGATACTGCTGATATGGAGGATTATTTCTTTATAATTTCTTTCTCTTTCTCTGAACTACAGCAGATAATACACACAAGGCTCAGAAGTGTGTCTGCATGTTGCCCTGTGTAGTTTGAAGTAGTATCCAACCGACAATAAAGGCAAGATAGAGTTATTTTGTTCTCATTGCAGAATGGTGGGTCATTGCTGCCACTAATGTAGAAAATGTGTAGAATCCTTTCAAGTCAAAAGGAAAAAAAATATATGTCTTCACTTCTTTCTTTTTTTTTTTTTTTTTTTTTATATATATTTTTTTTTATTGAATAGTTTGTTATAGGTAACCAAGCAGAGAATATCATTGAAGAGGATGTGAAAAACTGACAACATTAAATATACTCACAGAAATTCACTACATTTTTTTTCATTTGCTTTATTATTTGATAGCTGGCACCAAACCTTAAAGGTTGGTGAGCAGGGTAGGGTAGTTCATACACATACTCCACTGTTTGTAAAGAATGTTTGCTTTAGATAAGAGCATTTAATCCTAGGTAGATTACGTTTCCTTTATCACACACACACACAGAGACACAGGCACAGACACATAAACAGAGTTAAATCATTATATGATCTCAATATAAACTGGTGTGGCCAATACAGCTTCCCATAAAGACTGCTTTTTAAGGTTTGCACATGTGGTTCCTAAGAATGGGAGATGAAATGGAACCAGTAGAAAAAATCATATTTGCCTTTTATAGTAATAAAAAATGAAAGACGAAGTATCCTTTCAAGATAGCTTTTCCCCTTTTAATTGTAAACATGCTGCTATTGGAGACAAGTGATGTCTCATCGGAAGGAATTTCTGGATAGAAGTGACACTGTTCCTTGTAACATTGAGTCAGAAATGATAGAGGATTTACTGTTTAATGTTTTCTCTATGTAATGCTAATGCTCTTAGTTCCACTTCTTTAACTGAAGGCTTTATATCCTTTGAATATCCCTGATTTTAGAATAATTTCAGTTAACATATATTTCCATATATTTGGTAGCAATGTTTCTTTGAAATTTTAGTTCCTAAATCTGGGTTAAGAAACTTACCTCCTTTTCTTCACACTTGCTAGTTATTCACTTTTTGCATTTTATGAAGTTTGGAGCATGTACACTGTCTTTGGCTCTCCTTTGTACAACTTAACGGACTGCAAAAGCTGAGTCTAACACTTTCATGTTTATTAAAATTATAGTATTGAGAGCTTTGTCATGCATCAGAATAATTTAAGCTGTCTGCCCAAAGCCCTAATATATTCTTCCCATCCTTCCACTTCCACAGGATCTCCTAGAGGTTTCATCTTCCCTGGTCTGGGCCACATGGGGGTCTCTACACGATCTGTAGAGATTCTGCCATGGCTAACAGTTCCATATCACTATATGTTTTCCTTATATAAGAAATCCTTGGAAGGTAGCTATAGGTCTGGTTCTCTAGATCTTTCTTTGTATGGCAGCTAGAGTCACAGAGCAAAACTAAAACCCAAAGGTGGTGCCCTCCTACAGAAAGGTGCCCTTTCATTGTCATGGCCATCAAATGTCCTTCTGTAAACTACACCTGCTACCTACAGGGCAGAATCACATCAGGCTGATATTCAGATGTTAACTGCAATTAATAATTAATAATTATCTGCAGTACAGTTTAGCAGCTTTCAACAACATTCACCACTGAATACCAGGTGAATGAAATAGGAGATGATGTGATCAGATACAGTAGCATCATACTTATAAATTCATTTGATATCAAGAAGATTGAAATTATTAGGACATAACATAATGTACTACCTGGGTCTATACTGCCCTTCATAGTGCAGGCTAGCTCTGCTGAACACTCCAGGACAACTTTCCTCTGCCTTCCCCCCTTCCCTGAACTGTGATAGGAGAAAGTAGAGAATAGATTTTCAGCCTCATCAGTGATGGACAATGAGGTAAAGACTCACTTTGCAAGGGAGCTGCTACTTGCCTCCCTTTTAATAAGACAGATGAGGAGCTGTACTCATGGCCTTATGCTCTACAGGTACCTAATTAAAAAGGGGGTATAGTTGGTCAGATGAATCCCACTGATGTAACGCAAGATGTGAAGTTTTTTGTAAGTTTTTATAAGATGTGTACAATTTTTGTTTTTACCTTGATAAACATCACAAAGTGCATTCAAATACAGATACTTTGAAAATATATTTCTGAGCATAATGCTATTGAGGTCTCTAGCAAATATAAATTTGAACTAAATATAAATTAGAATACTACACTGCCTACATGAGTAATTTTAAAATCTTAAAGTCCGTATAAGTATAAGCATTTCTATCAGTTGAGCTAAAACTAAGAACAAGCCACAAGTAATATTAGGTCACAATTGGACCTAAGTGAGAAACAATTTTTATACAAAGATCTTCAAACCCCCCTCTTTGGCAGATGAGTACCAGTAACTCTGAGCAGCAATAGCTTTTCCATACTACACAAGTGCTGGAGTGCAGCCTCACTTTTCGTATAAAATAGCAGGGTGTTCAGACTTGAAGCAAAGTATGCTGTAAATCTGCAGGCAGTTTCCCTTTTTATTACACAGTTATCATACCAAAGATGCTCAGAAGCCAGCAGGACATTAGTTTGTCTCAACTAAATAACAGGGGAAGACAAAAAATTTTACCCAGGGAATTTGCTTACAGTTTAAACCAGTGCAGTTTGTCTCAGGGTTTGCCTCTATGCCAGTAAAGGAAATGTAGTCATGCTGACACAGACATGTAATCCATACTGTGACCATGGTCCCCTGCATGCTTTTGATTTGGCTCACCCAGCATATCTGCAAGTGAAGACCAATCTGGTATTCAGGACAGAGGAGGACCCAATCTCAATATACAGTTTGGATTAGCTACTCTACATAGAGGGGATTTGAGGAAGTTAGCTGTATGAAAGGAATATTTTGATGCTGTAGCTGTGACCCAAGAAATAAGTTCATGGACATTTTTTGGTTTAAAAGTAAATAATCTGTCTAGCAGTTTTGCTGAGAAGATTTGCTACTGGGCTTACCCTCGTGTCTTGAATGGCTGGGTCTTCCAAGGAAATCCTCCAAACTCCACCCTGACTCTCCAGAACATCTCATCTCAAGCTCTTCTTAGGCAAGTGGAGGTTTTCCACCTTCAAATGGCAAATCATCTTCCTTGAGATATAGTGCATGTTTCAGTGCTCTATAGGAAATGGAAAAGGGTGTTATCTGTTTGTAGCCAGGTGTGACAAGTCCCAGCTCAGGGCCAGAGACCCCTAACCAGCTAACTCTGACCCACCTCTCCAGCCTGGATAATGGAAGTGTTTGTGTTCCAGCTGTTTACATTAACATGGAACTAACCCAGGTCTTGTGCTCTTCCTCTTCCCAGCACAAACAGGGAGCCCATTCTGGGGAAGGTGTTTTGGAAACATTCACCAGTACTCTAGGGGGACAGGCCTCAGATTCTGAACTTGGCTGTGTAAATACATGGTGCTTTCTTCTCTCCTTGACATTTCTCCAGATTGTATTGGTAACTGACATATTCTTTTGAACATATAATAGTCTCATTTGTGTCTCTTACTAGATTTCTGCCACATATTGGTCACAAATTAAGATTAACAAACTGATGCATTCTGAGGAGGAGATGAATACAAACCTACCTCCAGTTAAAGATCTTGGGAACAGCATTACAACAGCACCAGATGCAGAAGCAATCCCACTTTTAACTGCCATACTATTACACTCAAAACCTTGTTTATGCGAAAAGAGGAAGCACACCCCACATATATGCATATACAGTCGAGAATTTCATTTTAGTATGACAGAAATCTTAAGAATCGAATCATTACTGTTCCAAATCTAGTTGTTGCAGAAAAAGAAAGAATAATAATAAAGTTAGGATACTTCAATATAGAAAAGGTCTCAATACTATAATTGAAATTGTTATACACAGTCTGCAGTTTCTACGCCTTCTCCTGGTGGTATGTTTACTCTTCCACTCCTCTTATGATTCTAAGGTAGGTAATTCCATTCAGGTTGTGGTGGTGGTGATGTCAGTGAGTTACGGGTATCTGCAGTCTGTTTTCAAGTGGATTATTGATTTCTTTCTCTTACTCCAGGGTGCACCACGGATAACTTTTATGTGTTAACATGCTTCTACACCTTGTCATTTTTCACTGGTCTGCAACTCTGTACTACATCCAAGTATGCTCTATATTGTATCTTTCACACATCTAAGATATTATTTATTTGCTTTCTGGTTTATTCCTAAAACTAGTTTTGCCCAGCTTCAAGTCTGAATTTCTTTAACTTACTATGGAGGAGTTGTTTGTAGCTGAGAGGTCTCCAATGTCAAATTCATTCCCCATCTCTTACATCCTTTGCCTGTATTGCTCTGCATTGCATCCAGTTTCTCTGATTCTCAAGGCCTCTGATTTTGGTACTGTACTTTTATTTTTTTACAGTACATCATTTTGTTAGAGATATAAACACCTCTTTCTCTAGACTGCTACTATTAGCTATATAAAACTGTGGTTGGACTATATGAAGATAACAAGAGGAAAACAAATCAGCTATCTGGTCAATTAGAGAAATTACTGTCACAGCTAAAGCAAGCTCATTGTAGCTCTGGGCAGGTCAAAAAAAGTTCAGACTGAGCAAGCCTGACAAGCCTTCCTCCTGAGGCCTTGGGAATTCAGAAGAAGCACTCATGGCCTATTACCTGCAGTGGTGATATGTTCTTACAGGCTACCCGAGTATGATCCTATTTTAGCATTATTTGCAGGACTGCTAATATTATCAAAGAACTTAAGGAAGATGCAGGAACATTTTTTCTGGCATGTTCTGATGCCAGTATACCTCTGAATAAACTGGAAATATTATCTGAAGTATGACACTGACAACTGAAGTGTGATGACCTGCAGGATGGGCAGGAATGGAAGTGCATTTTGCTACCATTCTGGCAGAATGATACAGGTCATGTTATATCATGTTATAACTTCTTTTTGGAGGTTGGGGTAAAGAGTAGAAGTGGCATGACTTGAAGAATTAAATTGTTTCTCAATAATTTCTGTAATAGTTATTGTTGCAGATTCGATGGTCAAATAAATGCAGGAAAATATAAAAAATATGAATCCAAAACAGTATTTCACCTTTGGAGGTCATGGCAAAAAGTGTTACCTGAGCAGAGATTTCTCTGATTTCCGTCTGTACATCTCTTTATAACTATGGATATCAACTGGAATCTAAATAAGAGTCTTACACCCATAGCTGCTTGACATGACATAAAGGAAGATAGAAGCAGCCACTATTTCTCAGCCTCAGAGGTTCTAGGACCTTTAAGAAGGAAGAATATAGTAAAATTTTCTTGTAATGCAATAGGAAACATTTTTTGATCATGAAGACTGAGAAATTATTACTGTTCTGTACATCCTCCTCACCTGGAAGATGCATAGAAGAGCAAGGCTTTTCCTACGTACATCAGACAGGGGGATCAGCAGAACTATTTGTAGCTGCTTAAAATTTTTGGCAAGAGACAATTAGATTCACCTGAGTCAGATTTTTTTTTTTTCAAAAGTTGAATACTGTATATTTATCTGTACATACTTCAAATATATAGTGAAATCCCTCCATGTGGATATCCCCCTGCTCTAGGACTTTTCCACTGATTTTAAGTCCAGTGTTGTAGGTCAGGACAAGAAGACTGATGGTGGACCAGGAGAGAATGGTTGTGAATCCCATTACAGAGCTGAAGTATTCATTCTTACAGAAGGGTCTAAAAAGCCTATAGAGTCTACTGTCTTTCATGCCTTCATTTTCTGAACAGTGAAAGAGCTACAATGAATGGCCGACTAACACAGAAGGTGAAGGCATCCCTGGAGACAGAAAACCAAAACTAAAGTCCAGGGTCTGATGTCATCTTCATCTGTTGGGTATGCAGTATGGTTGCAAAATTCAGCGCAATTTGAAGCCTCTGTTCAAGAGACAATTGAGACTGGAATAACAAAGGTGTGGTAGAATAGGAATTAGCTACATTGTTTGAGTAATGTGGAGTAATTTGCACAGTGCCTTCCTATTGCCTCCTAGTGCCTTCCTAGGCTGTGCCTCACTCAGCCTAGTCCTTGGTATAGCATTTCTCCCACGATCTGCAACTTTGTTCACTGAGAAAAAGAAATGCATGTAAATAATGCTTGGCATGACAACCATAGCAATTTGATTACTTTGGCGTGACCTCAAAAATCAAAAACCGTATCAAAAACTGTTGGATTTTTTGTTGTTGATTTCTAATTTGTAGTTTTGGTTTTTCTTTGCTTTTTTTGTTTGTTTATTGTTAGTGGGTTTTGTTGAAGTTTTTTAGTTTGGTTTGGTTTCTTTTATTTTATATTTGTTTGGGAGGGAGTGCTGGGGGTGTTGTCTGTTGTGGTTTTTTTAATCTGAACATTAGTAATCGCAAAAATAGCTGCCTGAGAACAATAAGCTGGAAAATACTAAACATGTCTCTTAGATGGATTCATTGTTCTACTTGCAAACATCCGTTGGGGTATCACATCCTGGAAAAACCACTCAGTTTCACTTCATATGGAAGTTACAGTTTGCTAGTTCCCATGAACTGACAGGCCCCATATTGCTTTGCATGCATGTAGAGGAAACACACTTTACTCTGTATTCAGGTATGTAAATAGCAAACACAGAGACAGAATGAGGAAATTATTTTTCTTGTGTTATTAAATAGAGCCATTAAGTATGAATTTTCTGCCACATAATCAGAAATGAAAACAATTAGTAAGCAGATGACAGTAATTTTCTTTCAGTTAGGTATCCCAAAATTACTGAATTAAGCCTTGCTTCTTCCACAATATTTTTCCTTTAAAATAAGAGAGAAAAAAATATTATGTGAGTTCGTCCTCACTTCTCATGTTGTCTTCTGTACTCCTCAGCATGTCTCTTTCTCCAAGTCATAAGTAAAGCAGTAAACCTTAATTTGGAAAATTTCAGACTTGTAGATCCTCTTTTATCTACTTCTGTCCCATTATCCTAAAGAGGCTGACTCTTCAGAGAAGGTAATATCATTCTCTATGCCCAACACAGGCATTAGTTTATTTAAATTATTTAAAAGAAATGCTCAGACCTTATATAGTTAAGCCTTATTCAACCTGTTTAGACAATCAGGCAGTTTTACAGTTTTGAGAGTCAGGAAAGGCATGACACATGACAAAGGAAAGAGAAAGAAAGGAAAGCTGCTGAAAAAAATTGTCAGGTTTTTTTTGTTTTTAATTTTATAAGTATGTACAAACATAATTTTTATATATATAATCTCTTTTTTGTATGGCTTCTGTGAGAGACTGCTCTTGGAAAAGGAAGGTACAAATGACATGCAAATTCACAAACTAACAAAAGTTAGACATTCAAATGTACAGTTACCGTGTCTCATATGTGTCCTGATGTTTACAGGACATTCTTAGACTTTTATTTTCCTAGTTTTGGTCAGCCTGCATTACATTGGAATAGCCATTCTTTTGTTGAAATGGTCTTATAGAAAATCATATGAAATTTATAATGGAGATATATCACTCAGTAAATTTTTAATTTTTCATGTTATCTGCATGTGTATATGACTGACAGATGGAGAGGCTTGTGCACAGCACAGGGACAAATTTTTCCCAGAGCATCTCAACACAGACTGGAACAAGCACTTTCAGTATGTTAATTATTAATTTTACAGATCAGAATAATATTAATTTTAAAGATTCTAGAAATATAATTTTAAAAAATTCTTTTTTTCTTAGAGGGTTATGAGACTTCAGAGACAACCTGCTCAGAATTAACAAAAAAATCCCTAAAACTGATCTACTACCAGACTGTCTAGGACACTACACTTAAGCCTTAATTTGGTGCTTTAACTTAGAAAAAAGCTTTTATTGTTCTTTCTAAATAATTACTGGCTAGCTAGAAAACTACAAGCTCTACATTTGAGCTACAAAACCCAAGAACACTTTCTATCATTTGTTTCTCCTTTAAATTCCTCTCATCTTTTAAGTACTTACTACAATGTTTTCAGACTAAAATTACCAATGACACTTTAATTAGAACAGCTAACTAAATTGGAGAATTCATAAAAAGAAAACTCAAGAATAATTTCATAAAAATTAAGTTGAATGTTTTATAGATCATCATCAAAGATGTTATAATAAATTACGCTGATCAACAGGCGAAAATCTGCATTCTTCCTAAGCAGCATCTTCATTGTCGTGTTACGCCCACTGCTATTCATATAGTCCCAAAACATTTGGAATGATAAAGACCAAAAATTATGGTATGGTTTCTGAATTTACAGCATTGATAATTCATTTACTACATCCTGGTACTCAGGCAATCGAAGCATTTTTTAAAGGCTAACAACTTTGCCGCCTCCACTACCACATATATGGCAAGACATGGATGTCAAATTTGGACACCTGTAAAGAATTCTTCAGTTCCTAGAAGCAATTATTATCAATTAATATAATATCAAGCAATATAATATCAATTATATTTTTAAAAATTGTCTTGTTATCCAGCAATTTGTTCCTAGTCCCAGTTCAACTGCAGTGTTTCTTGGTGAGCTTGTCCACTATGTGCTTTGAACAGCTGTTCATAATTTCTTGGCCCTTTGTACTCTGTTAAGGAATAGATCACTTGCAGAAATTTTAGTAGATTGATGCCAAAGTTACAATTACCTCCACTGGCATTAAAAACATTTTTTTTTTTTTTTTGGTGCCAGTTTAATATCAATCAGCAACTCAGAAAATATGACCTTCTCTTTCTTTTTATTTGAAGACTCAGATCTGTTGAAGTCTTGACACAGGAGCAAACTGAGCAGTTTATCTAACAAATCACTGACCCAATACAGCATTTGCAAAATTACTTAAGGTTTTGTTCACAGACTGCACAAAGAGCATGCAATTTTGAAGAAAACAAGTAAGAACCATCTCATCAAGACATACTTTAATTTTGATCCCAAGTCCCTTTAAAATCATGCACACATTATTGATAAGAAGCCAAAGAATATTGTGAGGTTTGTAATGCAAGTTTTACTACTGAAGTTACTTTTTGTATTTTAATTATTATAATTATTAGGAAAACTTATAAGTACTCTGCTATTTGATACAGAGGTGTGGCTCCAAAAGTTAGCACTGAAGTTTCTCCACAGGTATAGCTGAAGGCAGGGACATCATTAAGGAGATTTTGAAACAGCATCACCCCACTTCTTTGAAAATACCTTTGGGATTATTTCAGTAGCACCTTGCTGATGTTGCAACACTGAAAATAGTTAGGTCAGAGACATTAACATTCCTTTGGGTATGTTGTTTCTGCTTCATGACTTGGCAAGGGAGCCCATTAAACTAATCCCAGGGGCTGGTGTTTTCCCCAGTTTTGCAGATCATGTGCTACATCCTTATAAATCCTTTTTAAGCACACAAAGGCTTTTTGTTTGTTTGTTTGTTTGTTTTTTGCTTTTATTTTATTTTATTTTTTTTTATTCACCAGCAGCTTCATCACCACAGGTAACATAAAACCACAGTTCTAAAAAGTGACCTAAACTTTCTCAGTTTAGAACTCCTGTGATGTTCCACTGGATTCATCAGGAATTACTTGTGTGCTGAAAGTGTGGCTTTAGGACTTTGCTAAATTGAAAGCTCACTTGGCACTTTATATGCTAGGTTAAACTTTGATATGTGTTTATTTCAGACAGATTAGCAGCTGATGTCTAGTAGAGATCTGGAGAAAAGTGAGGTGAAAGCAAACTGCTTTAATGAGATTAATCATTAGTGTTTTGGAAAGGTAAAGTTATCTGCAGTCTTGACTACTTCTATTAAATCCAGTGTTACTGGATGTCAGCAACTGCTGCTTGCTTGGGACAATAATTACATGCAATTGTGATTATACTTTAAACAACTTTTCAATGCAATATTGTGCCCTGGTCCTTTTCTAGTCTTCCCTCACTCTCAGTAATAAAAAATTGTACACAAGGTCATGAAATGCTTGCTTTTGTTAGATCTGTCTGCACACTGGCATACAGAGACAGTATACAAAAGTCATTTGTGTGCTAGATGGATGTTCTGATACACAGATAATGGATGTCCTTAGTGTTCATATTAATGCTTTAAGTCATCTCAGAAGATGTACTTTCTTGGTACTATATGGCAGTTAATCAGTTGAGTTATGTGTTGATTTTTAAGAGCTAGCTGAAAGCTAGCAAGATTACTCTTTCCAATTACCTTTTCAAGAGTGCTGTCTGGGGTTTTGAGCAGAGCACAGGCAATTTGTAATCCTGAATTTAAATTGGAATATTTATTATTAGGATTGTTGCTTGACACTGCCTCTCTTTCCTTTGATTTAATTTTTCCCAATACAAGCTATATAATAAGACAACATAGATATGTTTTGGGTCTTCATTGATTTATAATGGCAGTTGAATAGTCTAAGTGATTATGCTGTGTGAATACTATCATTCATAATGGTGAGAGATTATTGCAATGTGTCAAAGTCCTGGCTCATCTGAGGTCTACTGACCTGCTTTGACCACAATTAGAGAGCATATGATAGGTTTCAATCAAAGGCTGCCCCTTCACCAACAGCTCTGCTGCTACACTTTTCATCCTTTGTACAGGAAGCTTACCTTGAGACTATCATAACTTTCTCTGTCATGCTAGAATCTATTTTTCCTTCTAGTCCATCTGAAATCCGTCCTAGTCCATCTGAAGTCTATCCATGAATGAGAACAGCATTAAGTACCTGTTTTCTAGACAGAGAAATCTGTTTTAAGAAAACATACTTTGGTACAGAAGAAACTAACCCAAGTGCCTTTGTGGAGTTGTTCCTAACCTGTTTTCCAATTCCTCCATCATCAGGGCTGCACTCACACAATTCATTGACAGCAGCAGCATCCTCTAGCAAAGCATCACATTCTTTAATGTACTGCTGGTCCTGACAGCTGGCAAATTACCAGGCTTTGAGGATGGAATATTTTGCTTATTAACTTGTTGCTTTTTTTTCTAGATTTCAGCAGTGATGCTACTTAAACAGATGAGGTCTTCCCACCTGCTAAGGCCAGAGATTAATATACTATAGCATTAGAGATGAGGATTGAAGTAAACTTCAAATGTGACAACACTGGTTTCTATTTCAGACTCTTCTGGAGAATGCTGTGAGGTTCAAGTCTGAGCTGAAACAAGGAGAAGAAAAAAAGGAGAAGAAAACATATGTTCCTAATGCTTCCTTCAGCTGACTCTGGGTTTCCAAATCCATTTTTAGGTATTCTAGTTCAGCTTGGTGAAAACAAGTAAAAACAACGAGGAACTGCATACAGAAGCCCAGCCTTTCAGCTTCAGAGTTATTCATTTCAACTTTTGCTACAAATCAAAAAATCTGTTAATGGCCTTCAAAGAATCTGTTAAGGCCTGTAATGGCCTTAAAATAAAGCATTATTTAGAGAAGGATTATATATGTTTCCTTTTCTCAGATGCATTATTCTAAAGGGAATTTCCACCTTCTCTTTGTCAGTGACTAGTAAGTGAGTGGATAGTATGTTAAGTAGGTGATTGCACTGATTCATCATGGTGATTCCTGTGTTCCTATAAATCTCGGATTTGTTTTCAGTATGCATTAGCATGGAAATCTGAGAATAATTTATTGTCCTGTTCATAAAAGGGATATTTCTTCCTTTGGTCACTCATTTATGGTGTTGAGTCAAAAGCTAAGGCCTCAGGCATGTACAAGAAGCAGAAAGTCAGGAGAGTGTATGTATATGTGCTGTTCTTGCTTGCAGTCTAACTTATACCTCTCTCTGTCAAGCTGTGTTTTGGCAGCCCAGCTGCCTAGTACAGCATTAGGTAACTGAAGAAGCATAAACCAATTAATATTTGGAGGTTATCCTAAGAGAGCAGTGAGGTACAAATCAGTAGTCATATGCTCTCACAGCATCCAAAGAAGAAATATCTGCTAAGTGTTTTTGTAATGTTTCAGACTACTAATAAAGCTTGATACTGGACTCCCTAAGCTCTGGCTTAGCATTGTGGAGAGCAGATGCTTCCAGCTGCCTAGAGCTCTGGTGTATTCAGTTTATTTAAAATCAAAGCTCAGTTTCTATTTATTCTTTTCACCTGGTAAACTTACTTCTGTCTAGCTATGCCAATCTGACCATGACTAACCTCAGTATCCTCACAGACAGTTCCCTCATAGCTTGCGCCCTGTAAATGAAGGGACTGAAAAGAGTAAAATGCATTAAAAATATAGGAAAGGGTTTCTCCAAAGCAATAATGACTGTTATATGAATAACTCTTGTTTGAAATAATTTAGAGCTGGGGATATAACCTTTATTTGTGCCCTCAAAGCATTTTCTCACCTGCATTAAACTATGGTAAAAATGGCTTTGCATATAACCATCCTGCCATAACCAGTAACTAAAAACCATAAGGTTAATACTTGTACCATTCAACAGGATTGAATTATGGAAATATTAGTTTCACTCCTAGAAGAACAGCTATTTAATGGAAAAGCCTTTCAAAATTTTTAAAAAAATAAAATTCACAAGGCTTTTCCTTTCCTCTTTCATCCCCTTTTGCAGAATTCCTTGTTTTCTTTAAAAAAATTATGTCAGAAATACAGATCTATTTATTTATTTATTTATTTTAAAAAAAAAGAATTAGTTTTGTACTATAGGAGAGCAGTTATAAAACTCAACAGTAAGTGTCATCTCATGGTTTCTGATACCTCCCACTTGTGCACTCCCTTTCTTTCACTCTGCAGGTAGGTTGTGGGTACTTTAAAACTAAATTTTTTTTTATCTGTAATAATTTTTTACAGAACTTAGCACAGCATGCTGTGACTAGGGCTCCTGGGAGAACAATAATTTTAAAATTTATTATAACTTTGAAACTTCTTAATTTTAAATCCACTATCAGAATTACAGACTCAAGAGAGAAGATTGATAGACTGTGTTAAAAATAAAAATGCAAATACTTGGAGCTTTTATATGTGTCATTACATAAGGGTCTAACCATCCATGTGTGTGTGATGATATCTGATATACGTATCTGGCTCTGAGAATGTGGGAGTGCAGTTTTTGTAAAACTCAAATCTGAATTTTCAGCTTACACTCTTTACATTGGCAGATATGTCTATCCCAGTGAAGAACTGGCCTACCTATTTTATTTTATGGTTCTCAACAGTCCACAGAAATGCCATGCTAGTGTAGCTTAGTGGTTTGTTTCAGTATGCTCTATAAGAACAGCGATGGTACTATGATCAAGGTGCTGGAGATTTACTCCAGGAAATTAACAGTGTGTCCCTCTACAAAGCAAGATACAGAGAGTCTCTGCACTTCCTACAGTTACTATTATGTTCCAGTTATTATCAGATATTTAACTATAAATTAAGACATATACTTACTATAGATGTGGATAACTGAAGGATATTTAGAAGCATGTGCCAAAGGGAAAAATGAGATATACTACCAGTTGCTGAAATCCAGCCTGTAGGGCACAGCTCTTTACTTTTTGGATAGCAGAGATTTCTTTACAGAAGTGCAAGTCCAATGTGTGCTGAAGCAAGATATCTCCCTGCACATTTGCAGAGAGAATTATATCGTCTTCAGTCACAACAATAAGCAGCTCCATGGCACAGACCACAGATACTGGTTTTCACACCTCAATTGATCTGGATACCCTACCTCCCCAGGGAGTCCGCCAGTCTAGAGCTGACAGGCCTGGTCAGCTGGAGAGGCGGCCACAGGGCTGGCCCTGCATCTCTATCCATCCTTCTGCAGCCAATGCTGCAGCTGCAGCAAACCTGCTCAATGCCCTGCTGTATCTAATCAGATTGTTAAAAAAATCCCCAAATATTAACAGCAACAGAAGATCTTCTGTTTCTTACCCTACCGAATAAACTAGGTAGCGAGTAAAACAACATGAGAATGGAGAATTGTGACTTTTAACATGTAAGAGCAAAGACTTAGTTAATGAAATTCATTGAACTTCTAAAATTCCATTATTATGACATTCTTAGACTTTTGTAGTGATTGTCAGAGCTATTATTACTACACAGAAAACTGTGGATATACTGACTTTTTGCTTTTTACCTAAGGATATCAAAGTGCTTTTCAAATTGAACAAAGACTTCCATATAAACATCCTGTGTCAGGATCATTATTCAAGTATTTTATGGAGGAAGGAAAACATTATGGTTCAATAGTAGGACTTGATGGTCTTGAAGGTTTTTTCCAACCAAAATTATTCTATGATTTTATGATGGCATTGGCTATCTTGACTAAGGTGACACATGAGGCTTGTAGAAAGACAAAATTGGAAGCTGTTTTTTATACTTGTTAACATAATTATAACTCTCAAATAATTAATCACTCACTATATCTAAATATTGAATATTGCATATAAAGCACATTGTGCTTTTCAATATTCAGTTAGCATCCAGATTAGGTGAGCTGCAAAAAACAGCAATGCAGTTCCTTTTAAACAGAAGTATCTTTAAATACATATTTTTATAAAAAAGCTTCCTTTTTTTTTCTGAGGGAGAAGGAAGTATCCAGTGACTGCCTGACCTGCACAGACCAAATGGTGGGTGTTGTATGTTGTGCACTTTGTCCCTGAAAACGTATGCCTGACTTCCATCACAACTCTGCTAAAAATAATTTGTCATAGAATTTTAAAAACTATCTTTAATAATTAAAACTATAAAAGTGAGCTAGTTGCTGCTTTAGTCAATAATGCATTTCTACCTTTCAAAGAGATTTAGGAATTTTTATATGCTTAGTTAATAAAGAGACATGTACAGCAGCTGCAAAGTGTTTAAATATGGAAAGGTTTTTGTTTCAGAAGGAAAAAATTAAAGCAAATTTTCTTGTATAGGGTTGTATTTTGTAGCTTTGTGTTTAAAGTTACTGAGTAGAGAAAATCAGTGACTGTTACATTGAATTGTAAATGTGAGTTCTCTCCACAGGCTGCAGTCCTTCAGGTTTGAAATGCTCCAATGTGGATCCCACAGGGGCTTCAGTTCCTTCAGGTCACACACATCTGCTCTAGCATGGGGATCTCCACAGATTTCCGTGTGGATATCTGCTCCTACATGCGGTCTTCTCCATGGGTCTCAGAGAAATATCTCCTCTGTCACCTACAGCACCTTCTCCTTTGCCTCCCTTTCTGATGCTGGTTTTCATACTGTTGTTTCTTACACTTGTTTTTTTTCCCTCACTCCTCTCCATTTCCTGGCATTTTTGCCCTTTCTGTAATATTCTTTCCACAAGGCACCAGCATTCTGGCTGAGGGTCTCATCTATGCCATGTGGTGGGTCTGTTGGAGTTGTCTACAATCAGGTGGGATTGGCTGGGTCTGGAACATGGCAGCTCCATCCTTCCCAAACCTCTGCAACCCTCTACTATCAAATAGTTTCCACTTGCACCCAGTGCAGGGATATTAAACAGGCACTGGCAATATGGACTGGGTATATATGGAGGAAAGGCTTGAAAGTCAGTGAAACCCAAGTTGGGAATAGGGTGTGTGAGGGAAACCCTATAACCAATAAAAGGTAGCTGTGTGAGGAGTGCACAGAATCAGCAGTGTCTGGTGTTTACAAGTTCAGACAAGGCCCCCCAACTGCCTCTCGGCAAGGTCTTTCTTGCACTGGGCCTGTCCAGTTACTCTTTCTATTTGAAGGCACAGGGAAGATTTAGTCCAGCAGAAGTGGGTTATTCAACAAGCTGCTTGACCTGGCTGACAGACAATCTGCTTCAGAAAGAGGGAGACGAGCTATGTCCTGACTACATTGCTATTTACAGCATCCGTGGGGAGAAGGCAAGCATGGGTTCCTGTCTCTTCACCCACTGTGGAGTCGTTTCCACCACATTACTTGCCTGGGAGGTAAAGCACTGTTGGAATTTATCCTGCACTACTCCTTTAGATATTCCCCACATTAAATACTCATAAGGACAAAAAGAAAGCTTGAGAAGCACCCTGTAACCTCATTTTAGGACTGTAGTAGGAAATGGGAGACAGAACTTGTTCTTTCCCCAGTGAACATTTAATACCAAAATAGTACTTATCTACTGTCAGAGCATATACCAAAGCTCAGACTTGCTTCTTCTCAAGTAAGAGCCCTATCTGTGAGATAATGGGGCAGTTCTGACTTCTCTGCCTGTGGTTTATGAAAAGCCCAGTTCAATGTGTTTGTTCCCAGTGCTCCTGCCTGCAGACCTGGTCTTGCAGTGGCAAGTGGTGAGAAAGCTCACCCAGAGGGATAACCCTGAGGTTTGCTGCTCATGGTCGGTATCAGCCTTGCTGGGTATCTGTGTCCAAGGACCTGCTGTCTCAGCCTAGTGAAGACAAGTATCTGGAAACATTTTTGCATAGCACTTTGGAATTCTGGGGTTCAGTGTCAGTCCTGAACAGGCCTTGATGACTGTCTTTGAAGACCAGATATCTGAAGTCACAACTGTGTGCTTAAATTTCTTTCTGGATCTAGCCTTAGCTGATTTACATAAGGCATATATTTGAGTCATTGGAGAATAAGATGGACTGGTGACTGCTTTGCGCAGGGATGCAAGGTTCCTGGAAGGAAGAGCATCTGTAGAGGTCCTTCTTTGGCCAAAACCCATGTTTATTTATGATATAAAACGACAGACATATATATCTATTTATACAGTGTCAGAGAAGAGTTCTCGTTAATGACGTTTTCTTTTACTACCTTAACACAGAAGCCTGCGTATGCAGTTCTTAAGATCAATAACACTTTTTCTCCCTCTAACCTGTTAGAAAGTAGATTTCATATCTTGTTTTTCTGTTTGTCCATATTCTGGACATTTTACACAATTTATCTGTACTAGTGCAACCAACACAGGCAGAAAGGCTTATATCCCACCAAAGATTTTATCTTTCAGATATACAGAGAACTTGTAATGTTTCACCTCCAATTAAAATGACAAAATAAGACATTATTTTAAAATAGCATTTTACATTTTGAGACCAATACATCAATGTTCTTTAAAAATGTACACCTTTTTTTCCATCTAAGTGTTGGTTGTTTTTCTAGGAAGCGTTGGTTATTTTCTAGGAAGTAGAAGCCCAAAGTTGCAATTTTGGATTTGGAAGCATAATTGATTCAGCTGGATAGAGCAGAGGGTACATTAGTCTTCTTTGCTAATGCAATTGAACACAAACATGAAGTATTAAATTATATGTGCATTCACTGATATAATCCAAATAATGCTTTTGTCATCTCTGTCTGCTTCTTGAAATATGCTACAAATCCTTTAATAGAGGCACAGATGAAGAAGCAACTGAATTTTGTAGTTCACTGATGATTAATGCAGCTACCTTATCTAAGCAGATAAATATTGTGCCGTTAACATGGCTTCCAGCTGCTGCAACACTCATTTCATCTTTTATGAGTTCAGGTAGAAGCAGCTAGCCCTGAACTCTGCATTAGGAGACTAAGATTTTTTTTTCAAGAGTCCTGAGATTAATGTATATAGAAATATAAACTTCTTTTGGAAGAACATACATACTGCAGTAGAACTCATTGTTATCTACTTTTGTTTCCTGTCTTTCAGAAAAGTGACAGTCAGTCATGTTTCTTGACTATAAACTTAGAACAGAATTAGTTTCTTTACAGAGTAAAGTAATTTTACAGGGTATCAAGAGGTAGGGTCACATGAAATGTGTTGCTGAAGTCCCCTCATGTAACTGGATGCAATTAAAAACGAGATTAATTTATATTAAAAAGCAGACATAAGTGTTACTAATTGCAAAAGAAAAGGATTCAATGGTCCACAGAGAAGTGAAGCTGGAATTAGTAATTGATATGTAAAAGGTATCCAGAAAAGTCCTTCCATGTAGGATGAAATTGCTAGTGACCAGCCAGAATAGGTTTTTTGGCAAAA
Source organism: Calypte anna (assembly GCF_003957555.1). Classification (NCBI taxonomy): domain Eukaryota; kingdom Metazoa; phylum Chordata; class Aves; order Apodiformes; family Trochilidae; genus Calypte; species Calypte anna. The sequence goes on along the minus strand of NC_044274.1, from coordinate 19,853,096 downwards.
AGTAAAAATTAGTGAAGCCATATGAAAGGCTGAAGCCCTGGTGGGAGGGGGGGGGGGAAAGGACACCAAATAGCCTCGTTAAAAAGACAAAAAAAGAAAAGTTTCTCTAATGCCTTCTGAAAGGTATGAAACAGAAGTGGGAAATATTTTTAAATAGTTCTGGGTTTCAAATGTCCAGGCCTGAATCTTGGTGGGCAATAACTTGAGGGTTACCTGCTGCTCATGAAAGCTAGTGATATTTTCTTTTCTTTGAAAGGAGATTTTAGCTATCCATGAAATAGATTTTTTTTTAATGTGTTAAGCCATATAAAAAGATGAAGACATTTACATATAAAAAAAAAAAAAATTAACTTCAATTGGGTAGTGTCACTACTCTACTTTTATGCAAACTCTAGTTTTTAAAACAACCTACTTTGATGGGCACATTGATTATAATTTGATCTGTTATTTAAGAAAAGAGTTAAAAAGATGCTCAAAACTGCACTGCAAAATACTGGATACTGTGCAGAGGAGTGGTATGATAGAAACAAATTTCTTCAAGTTTAGTTTGAAACCATTAGAACACATGATTTGATAATAAAACTTCTTTGGTTTAATTAAGAAAAAAAAAAGAAAAAGGGGGGAAAAGACAAGGGAAGAGCCTATACCGTCATGAGAAGAAAAAAGACCGTGACCTCATGAGAGCACTAATAAGTTATTAATAACATTTTGATCAAACTGGTCAATGCAACAATTAGGCCTAGAATATAAGGGAAAATTTGAAATCTGGGTTTCTTGCTGTTTCATTTGTATCACACATAGCAACAGGAAAAGCCTTTGGTAAGAATTGATAAAAATCATAAAATATACCAGTTAGCTTGTTGGCTTACAGATTTAATTAGGCAAGGCTTACCAGTTATATATGTTATTATTATTGCTTTTATATTACTAGTATGTTATTATTGCTTTTGTTTTAGTATGCTGTTTATGACAATATATCATTAGCATGCTATCTTACGTAATGAAATAAGTCAGAATTGCTCAAAAAACAAAAAGGGAATATGTTGGGGAAACAGTTCAGAAATATACAGGTTGTGAGCAATCCTGACTTAGCCTACATTGGGTTAATGGTTATTGAGGCCTAGTTAGAGGTTTTCTAAAAATGAGCTAATGGGAAAGAGATAACTTAATTGGCAACAGAAGAGGAAAATAATTATGTGAGAAGAGTGGTTCCATGAGAATGGTATGTGTAATTGGAATACAAAGCCACCTGCATGATATCATGGTGTAAACAAGGCTTCTCTATATAAGCAAGTGCAAGTTGTTAATAAACGATTTCATACAATATTATTCATGTGCACATGGAATCCTTAAACCTCCACAGACTGTTCTTCCACAGTGTGACACACTGGATGTGTCTATTGTTCCTGTTCTTGTTTTGTATTATCAACCTACTAAATGTAAGATTTCTTTCATGTGTATCAAAAAACGTTGTGATTATTGAAAGCACAAAACCACATCTCAAAAGAGCCTTTCATATCCATATGTAAGAATTTAAAAAATTTTTTTACAGTTATACAAAACATTCTTTTCAGTGTCTAGCAGAGTTAAATGTCTTTACAGACCTCTGTAAAGGCAGCCGGCTGCTGCCTATTTGACAATTTTGTCCCCTGGTTCCAGGGCAATTCAAGCCCAGTAATCTTCCCATTTATTTTTCATGCAGTAGCATCTCTTGGGGGTATGTGACCTTGATGGGTTGTTAATACCCTGGGATTTATTCAGAAGTTTCTTTTGGTGAGGAATACTGATTCATTGAATCAAATCACACAAATGTACAGCTCCAGCCATAGCTGTGAGATGTAAGTTAGCAGTTTATGTCCCCAAATGATCTTTTGGGTTACGTATCTAAGTACTTTCGTATTCGCTTCAGGTTCAGGACCACTAATGTCTTAAGGCATAGTGCATATGCACACCATGTGGTAAACCAGACAGCTTCTGGAACTCTCAGGAAGGCCAAGAAGTAGATCTTATATTCTGCTATACTTCTCATGAGTTCATGAGACACTATTTGTAAGTATAGATGCCCCGGGTGTTGTTGATAAGATTTTCATATGCCACTTCTCAATGTTATTGGTTTTACTCTGCTTTTAGTGTGCTTTATGTGTTTTCAGTGTTTTAAATGGAGTAGTGGCCCCATGGACTCCTGCACTTCAAAGTACGGCCAGTTTGGTGGCTTGGAACCGAAGGTGAAAAAAACTCAAACTTGATCTCTAGAAGGAGAAGGTATGCACTGGGTCTGGGAGCTCTAAGCAGTTGTGGGGAGTAAGCATTACCTGTACAATACTGCACAGAGAAGCAAGAGTGAAGTCATGGACAGAATTTCCTGTTCTCTTCAGTTGTTGAAAGACCCTTTAAGTCAGAATTCATCTGCATATCAAGCATGAGTCAATATTTAAAACTGAGTGCCAGCTACAGATAGTCTTGTCTTGCAGCTAGGCAGCTAAGGAAGAATCAGAAAGAGACAGAACATGAATCTTCGGTTACTCCTGTTACTACAAAGGGTATTTCAAAATGCTTGAAAGTGTTTTGTGGGGAACAGGCAAAACCTGTCTGAAGATGTGGACATAAATGCAGAGAGTGAAAGAGGACTATTGTAGCATTGGCATAATCCTAATTCCGAGTAAATATATCAGAAAACTAATTGTTAGGGGAGTTAGGATCATTAAGGCTGATAAGAAGCTGTCTAAAGTTTGACTTGCTCATTTTAACTTAGCAGCTGACATGGTTCTTTAGCGTAAGCAAACTTTAATTAAGCTGTGGGGAAAATATTGTTTGATGCATGCATAAATATTACAAATAGATATAAGTACAAACATAAGGCAACTGCCTAAGTGCTGCAGAAGTTTCTTTTTTTCTACTGGCCAAATAGCCTAATTCATACTGTGCCTTTTATAGCTTCATAATAGTGATCACTATTATGAATCTGGCAGTGTGTTGAATTAGTAGTCCATGAATTCTTCAAAACAGTCCAAAAGCCTTGTGTAACACTGACTATCTTGGAAAATTCGTCTGTGCAAATTTTATTATTTTCCATGGAAGAAAGCTTAGCATTCATTGGCTCCAAATAGTTATAACCCTACCACCAGCATGAGGCTTGCCAGCCCCAAAATATTTGCCACAAGCTGTGTTGAATAACATCTTGGAATTGGTTTTCACAGGCATCTGATTTCAACTCCTCTACTGTCAAGACAGTTTGCTAAGATCTTGATGCATTGCCATTAACATTTCAGCAAAATATAATATTCACAAAATATTTATTAAAATATTTCACAGCAATATTTTACCTATGTCATCCATTATTAAAGCATTCCAGGTGAGTATATGCTCACTTTGTTGTTCAGCACAGTGGTTTTATAGAAGTCAGTTTCTAAGCTAATGCCAGGAAATGAGTTTTGCAAATCCAATGATCCATAACAGAATTTTCCCCAGAAGCCTGACAGTAAGAAATCACGAAGTGATGTGGTGAATTGTGGCACTGTGAAGAGCAGATACTCTGCCAGCCATAGTATGGCATAAAGACCCAGAGCATCTGAGGACTGTCACAAGGGAATTACAGTAAAAACTGCAATAAATTCATGCCAACCTGTTCAGCTCAAGACACACCAGAGAACAAACCAACTACAAAGACAAGCAAAATCTTCACCTCTTCTGTGTTTTTGAACTATGCATTTGAATTGGATTCTCCTCTTTCTACACAGTGAGAAAGACCTTTTGTCCTCCAAAAAACCCCAAAACTATATTTCTTCCTCTAGGTCATTGAAAAATAATCCTGCTGCTAAGATCTCTTGCCATGAAGAATTTATGAAGAAAGCATATCCCTAATATATAATCAGATTTGTTGTTCAAAAAGATGTTGTTTTTGTACTGTCACGGGCCAAACTGTTATCCACTGAAAATGAGCGTGGATAAGGGTTTATTAGGAAAATATTTGTTGAAAAGATAACTCTCACTTCCTTAATCCTAATCTTAAAGAGAAAAAAGTTATGAAAACAGGTTCAGTTTCAAATTTTTAACACTTTTATTTTCAGTGGAAATATATTTGTGCTCCTTCATCCTTAATAAATGCTAAAAATTAAAGACTTCAAAATGTTAAAACACCCCTATGGGCTAAGAAAACACATCCTAATTCTGCAAGTAACTCTTTCATTCAGAGTGAAAGTAACGCAGTCAGGAAGTGTCTACAGATCAATGATAACTGTGACCATCAAAACCTTGGGCAGTTTTTGCTTGCCTTCTGGATACACAAACACTGAAGGATCCTTTTTGTAGTGTAGAATAAGCCGAAAGGGGTACATCCTGTGCTGTGCTTTGTTTTCATGAATGTGCTCCACTTACCTTCTAAAACATGTTCTGTGATTACTGCATAACTCTGGATGCACTTAAACTTCATAATTGCTTTGACTGTCATCTTTAAAGTTTCTCTGAAGCTTTTCTGGTTTTGGCATGCAAGGAAGCCTTTTAACACTCAGCAGCTTTGTTCTTCTTGGCCTCTCTGCTCAGATGCTCCTTAACCACTACTTCTGCCAATGCTAGCAGAACATTTCTGGACAATTTTGACCGCTAAAAACTGGGTGGTTGCAAATTGTTTCCTAAATACTATGAACAATAACAAAAAAAAAAAAAAAAATAATCCAACAGATCTGAAATTAATGATCATATCCAGAATATAAAGTTCCCACAGTTCCATTTCTGCATCTGATGGAAGACACGAGCTCAAGTTCTGTTCACGAGCTTCCTGACATTAGTAACTTCTTATATTTTTTTTCTTTTTTTTTTTCCCTATAAATATATTTTCTGAGGAGGTGAGGATAAGGTAGTTTTCCACTTGCTTCTTAAATGAATAGCCAGAAAACAGGATGGAGCAACAGAAAGAGAAGTGGATCGGAATTTCTGCAAATGAAGCAATTAGTGTCTTTATTTCTGAGCTACCAAGACTAAGGGGTAAAACCTGGTAAGATTCTGTACAGCTTTCTAAGTAATTTACAACAGACTATATTTTATAAATATCCTTCTTCCAAGATCTTTCTATTACTACAGTTTGCTAGTTTGATTTGGTGTGTTTATTGTAGTTTATATTGGTCACTATCTCTTATCTTCATAATAGACATTTGGGTTTAATAATCACATAACCTTATCTAACTGCATTTATCAAAGATTTAGAAACTGTTTGCAAATAAACTGCAGACACTAACCTATTTTAAAATGGAAATACCTTTCTTTAAATGAGGAGGTATACTCAAAGCTGTGGAGTTTAAGGAAATTTCAGTTAGTCAATATGTAGGAAAAAATAAACATATCTAATATGAAATGAAAGATGAGGTTTTTCTGTGGAAGTTTTTATGCTGGCTTGCTGCTTTTTGTTTAGTCAGGTGAATACATTTACTTTTGGCATGAATTTAACTAGGAAGATATAAAACAAGAGATCTGAAATTAGCTTCCTAGAAGGTGATAATGGAGAAACTGTGTAAAAAAATTAATTGCATGTATGTTCAAAAAATTAAAATCATTCCCACACAGAGGTTAGGTACACCATTTTTTTCTGAGATTGCTTCTGGACTGTACTTGTTTCTTGTGAAATAATTTGGAGATTGTTTAACTAAATCCTGCCTAAAGTCTCATGAAATGGAATTTTTATCAGACCTCAGAAGTCAGTGGGATTTTGTGCTAGAAAAGGCTCACATCATTTGGTGTGAATAACAAACTCTTCTCCAGGGAATCCAGCAGACAATGGCTGCTGTAAATTGGAGGTCAATTGGTGGTTTCCTAATACAGTAGCAGAGTGGCAGGAACTGAGTTCCGCCCATTCAGTTCTGTTAGATGCTTAGTGACTTCTGAATATTTCTTTCATAAACATATTGTAATCCGTGGAGTTTAAGAAAATTTCAGTTAATGGAGTACAGCAGAAGACAAGCATGTTTTGTAATTTTGCTACTAAAATTGAGAGAACATAAAGGTTCCAAGTCCTATCTGTCTAAAAACCTCATTAGCAGTGGAAAAGAGAAAGATTTTATTGATGAATCGCAAGTTATAGCATTTTTAAAGAATGCCATAATAAAATGAAGCAAATGGAAAGGCTGAAATTAGTAGTTTAAATCTCATTTCAGTGTCTGCTTCCTGATTTTGTATGTGTTATGAACTTTATCAATGCAGTGTGCATTTATAATTCCTACAAAAAGAACACAAACTGCTACTTCATTAGAATCATAGAATTGGCTGGGCTGGGAAGGACCTCAGAGATCATCAAGTCCAACCCTTGAACCACCGTTGCGGTTGCTAGCCCATGGCACTGAGTGCCACATCCAGTCTCTTTTTAAATATCTCCCGGGACGGAGAATCCACTACTTCCCTGGGCAGCCCATTCCAATGACGGATCACCCTCTCCGTAAAGAAATTCTTTCTAATATCTAACCTAAATTTCCCCTGGCACAACTTAAGACTGTGACCTCTTGTCTTGTTGAAAGTTGTCTGGCAAAAGAGACCAACCCCCACCCGGCTACACCCTCCTTTCAGGTAGTTGTAGAGAGCGAGGAGGTCTCCCCTGAGCCTCCTCTTCTTCAGGCTGAACAGCCCCAGCTCTCTCAGCCTCTCCTCATAGGGTCTGTGCTCGAGTCCCTTCACCAGCCTGGTTGCCCTCCTTTGGACCTGCTCCAGGACCTCAATATCCTTCCTGAACTGGGGGGCCCAGAACTGGACACAGTACTCGAGGTGTGGCCTCACCAGGGCTGAGTACAGGGGCAGAAGCACTTCCTTGGACCTGCTGGAGACGCTGTTCCGGATACGGGCCAGGATGCCATTGGCCTTCTTGGCCACCTGGGCACACTGCTGGCTCATGTTCAGCTTCCTGTCAATCCAGACTCCCAGGTCCCTTTCTGCCTGGCTGCTCTCCAGCCACTCTGTCCCCAGCCTGTAGCGCTGCATGGGATTGTTGTGGCCAAAGTGCAGGACCCGGCCCTTGGCCGTGTTAAACCTCATCCCATTGGAATCAGCCCAACTCTCCAGTCTGTCCAGGTCCCTCTGCAGAGCCCTCCTGCCTTCCAGTTGATCGACACTTCCCCCCATCTTAGTGTCGTCTGCAAATTTGCTGATGATGGACTCAATCCCCTCATCTAGATCATCAATGAAGATATTGAACAGAACTGGGCCCAACACTGATCCCTGGGGGACACCACTAGTGACCGGCCGCCAACTGGATGCAGCCCCGTTCAGCACCACTCTCTGGGCCCGGCCCTCCAGTCAGTTCCTAACCCAGCACAGGGTGCTCCTGTCAAAGCTGCGGGTTGATAGTTTTTTCAGGAGAATGCTGTGAGAGACGGTGTCAAACGTTTTGCTGAAGTACAGGTAGACCACATCCACCGCCTTCCCCTCATCCACCAGTCGAGTCACCTGATCATAAAAGGAGATCAGGTTGCTCAGGCAGGACCTGCCCTTCCTAAACCCGTGCTGACTGGGTCTGATCCCTTGCCCATCCTGCAGGTGCTGTGTGATTGCACTGAGGATGATCTGTTCCATAACCCTGCCAGGCACTGAGGTCAGGCTGACGGGCCTGTAGTTTCCTGGGTCCTCTTTCCGGCCCTTTTTGTGGATTGGCGTGACATTCACCAACTTCCAATCATCTGGGATGTCCCCAGTGAGCCAGGACTGTTGGTAGATGATAGAGAGAGGCTTGGCAAGCTCTTCTGCCAGCTCCTTCATTACTTTGGGTGGATCCCATCTGGTCCCATAGACTTGTGGGGATCCAAGCATCTTAGTAGGTCACTGACTGTGTCCTTCAGGATTACAGGGGGGGTGATGTTGCACTTCAATGTCTGTTGCACTCTGACATATATGGAATAAATTTGGATAGGTGCAAATAAAACTTCAAACAGCACAGGAAAGAGAACTGTACAGTGGCATGGCTGAAGAAACATCACATGGTACAGCAGAGCCAAGAATAGACTAACTAATCTTGTCACTCTAATCCTGTCCTCTCTCTTTCTTCCACCCAGAAAACCTATGCCTATATAAGGAAGGGGAAGTCTGATGAAAAAAGGGCTCTATCAGAAATTATCCAGGTATTTCTGGCAAGGACAACGTATTACATGTTGCAAAGTAGCTGGTCACCTTTTGTTTATTGACATAAGAATGTTTCATAACAGTTATGCTATATTCAGTAAGAAACAGGGACCAAATTCTCAAACTTTGGCACAAGCATAAACAGTTTGCTTCCAGAGACCTAGACTGGCTCTCATGGAAACTATCAAATTCTCTGGTCTGGTTTATAGAGGGAGATAATGAACACATTGTTAGTTGAAGTCCTTAAAACAAAGGTATCAAATGTCTTCTCTGTACTTAAATAAAGGCTGCTTTATTTGCAGTTTCTGAGAAATATTGTTTGCCTATTAAGGGTTGGACTTGATGATCTCAGAGGTCCTTTCCAACCCAGATGACCCTGTGATTTTGTGATTCTGTGATTTATCATTTGCATGGGAGCTAAGGGAAGAAAGCAGTGTGGGGTACAGGTAGTTCATGACATTTTCTTCCACAGAGAAGCCACAGAATTTGTCCAGCTCCAAATAGCCCAGGTGACTCTAAAGAGGTTTAGGGGATCAGAATTTCCTACCTAGCCTTCAGCATCCTCAGTCTACTTGTGGCAGACAGTAAGACAATGTCTGTAATCAAGTACAAAAGTAATACAGTCCTCATTCTTAAGTTATGTTGCTTTCTCATTGCCTCATTATTCCCATGAATTTTGTATTTTTTGCTGCACAACAGCCTGATTTCTATAGAACAACTTGTGCCAATATCCACTAACAGAAACCAAGTGAAGGAAAAAATTCATTTTACCTCCACTTAATTCCATGTGTTGTAACTATCGATTTCTGAGACTGAACTAATGCTATGTAATTCTAAATTCTGATTTATTACAACCAGTTTATTACTTCAGTTGTTTTTTGTGTGTAGTCCACAATACTAAGCAGAGTGAAGAAAGAAATCTTGTGGTTTTCCAACACTAAAAAGTTCATCAGTTTGCTGAAAAATAGTCCTGGCGGTAGGGAGAGGGAAGAATTTTTACTGCTCTTGAGGGCTCCTTGATATACTTGTCAATTTCTTTTCTTCAGAGCCTCAAGCAATGCTCATGGAATACCTGAGAATTCACAGAAAATGAACCTTTCACTCACTACAGGCTGAAAACCACTTCCCAACTTGAATATATTTCACTTGGGAAATTTGCTTTGGTCCATTCATTTAAAATTCTAAAGATAACAAATCCTGTATATAAAGGGGAGTGTTAAGCATTATCAGAACCACTGGGCATATTTAGACATTTACTTTCCAATTCACTAAATAATTAGAACCAGGAGTTCTGATTCTGGCAGAGTGTGAGAAATACACCACACATCTCAACAATGGTAATGTTTGCTTATATAGGTGTCTTAACTGAAATAAAATGTTCTTCCAGTAATATTTATGCTCAAAGAGGATGTATCTTATACGAAAGTTGAATCTTATATGAAGGTTGAAATTAAAGGCTGTCGTATGCTGGCCAGGAAACGGAAGATGAGAACGAACTTCTCATATTTGTTGTTACCTGACATAAACTTAATTTGTGGCCTTGAATGGATTTTGTAGACTCACCATAAATTTACTAATTAATATAAGTCTTTTTACTTTGTGCCAATATTAACAGCAATATTTATTTGACGCTATTTTAAAATGACCGAGACTCAATATTCTTCTGTTAATGGTTGAATTTAATTAATAAAATTGCAATGAGCAAAACAGCGCTGTGTGCGTGTGAGTGGAGCGGACACTCCCCCTTTCCCCCTTTTCTTTTTTTAGACTCATTTTGTGAATTCCTTTGAACCACTCTCTCCCTCAGAGCTTAAGTCTGCATAAGTCTACATACGTATGACACCAGTTGCACCCATACCTGTGAACACCATTCACAGGAACACAAATCGATATCATCATCATCATCATCGCCTTCTTCTTCTTCTTCTTCTTCTTCTTCTTCTTCTTCTTCTTCTTCTTCTTCTTCTTCTTCTTCTTCTTCTTCTTCTTCTTCTTCTTCTTCTTCTTCTTCTTCTTCTTCTTCTTCTTCTTCTTCTTCTTCTTCTTCTTCTTCTTCTTCTTCTTCTTCTTCTTCTTCTTCTTCTTCTTCTTCTTCTTCTTCTTCTTCTTCTTCTTCTTCTTCTCCTTCTTCTTCTTCTCCTTCTTCTTCTTCTTCTTCTTCTTCTTCTTCTTCTTCTTCTTCTTCTTCTTCTTCTTCTTCTTCTTCTTCTTCTTCTTCTTCTTCTTCTTCTCCTTCATCTGTATTCACCACTACCAACTTAGAGGTCTCATTTTGCACAACCCCCCCAAAAATCCCCAACACCATAATACCAATTCTTACTTTCCAGGTCTGGACTTGAACATGTGCAGTTTTCTTCATTTCCTGTACCAGTTCATTTACAGCTTTTCCTTCATCATTTATTTCCAAGCAGCAATTAGTTAGATTGAATTACACACACACACACACACACACACACACACACACACACACACACCTCCTTCTTATGCTAACAAATAATTTAAAGCTAAGCAAGTCTGATATAAAAAGGTTCTCATTTGTGTATTCTGTTTCTAAAGCATCCCCTGTTTTATTTCATATAGATTGGAGTTTGATATCCATACATACCATCCTCAGCCCATGTAGCCGGACCATAATATGCAATTATTCTTTCAGGAGGCCATTCATCATTGTACCAGTTACCTATCTGTAATTCACGTTTGATTCGTTGCTTCCTTAGCTCTTCAGCCTCTGCATATACTTGTACTCCAAGCCGTTCTCCCTTACTTATAGGTAACAGGAAAAAACTGGGTCTGATTGTTCCTAAAACACAAGACCCTGACCAAATTTTTTTTGTTTTTTGTTTTTTGTTTTTTTTTTTAAGAATGCCTATGCAAATTGACCACGAATCCAGTACTGGCCCTCAGGAGTAGACCACCCCTTTGATATAAATGTCTGTGCCATTTCAAGAGGCATTCCCCATTTATCCCACCTTTTTGTCATTTAATTCCAGAAGTAACTTCCTTCACAATCAAGGTTACTTACTGGTATGCCGGCCAGAAACTTCTTCCAATTATAGAGGTTTGGAAGACCCATTGCTGTTTCCTGTTGCCCTTTCCAGGTTGTTTCCAGGTTCCAAGGTCAGTTATGTTACTTTCCATAGCTTCCCAGGGTCATCTCTCCCCCTGACTGGTACCTCCACATACATAACAATTAGTAATGATAAGTGATTTAGCAATATTTTCAGCGAGATTTACAAAAAGGTTTTTAGCAACTGTGGGAATTTCATATTTCACTCCAGTTTCCAATTCACAATAAAATGAATGAAACAATAATCTGTGTCGCACTGATTCCCGAGATTCTTCTTTTACTATGGTACAGCTGGGGAGAACTACTCCCCTTTTAATTACTGCTTCCAACGGGGTCCCTTTGCATTGTTGAGGCCACCCCCATTCGGGAGCTGTACTCCAACAGGCACAACTCCATGCTGTGCCAACACAATAATAATAACTTCTATTAAGATATTCTGCATCTCAGCTGTAACAATTGGAAGGCATTGATTTCTCAGGCCTGGAGCATATGTATATTTTTCACTGTCACTGTAATACCTCCTCCAGCCCAAATTACCGTAACTAGTACATGGGTCATCATCAATAGCATTACAGGCATCAAAAGTTACCCATATGGGGTACCTTAAATTGGCCATAACTTCGCTCTTTGCAATCAGCCTACCTTCTGCTGAATTTGCCCTGATTTCCACATAATACTGATAGGGGAGTTCTTTTGGATCATAGCATATGGTTTTATTCCCTTCTTTGCTGACATTTACATTCATACAGTGTGTGGTATATTAAGGTCTGGGAGACCATTCGTCCTCTTCGAGTTGCAGTTATGCATTGATCACAGCTGGTGGAGTGAGTCAGGGAAATCCATCCCATAAGGACCAGGAAAGGCCCGGTAAGGGTCATGATGCCCAGCGGTCACAGCCCAAAAGGATTGCTGCCCTTGGCAGACCTTCTGCAGCTGCAGCCTCAATGCCCTACCCAGTCTTGCCCTTATCCTGTCTGTTACTTTTCATTGAGGACTCGTTACTCATGTATCGCCTAATGTCAGCCCTAGAATATCAATTTTCAGATATACCTTAATTATCTCAGGGGACCTTTTTTCTGGACTTACCATATAAAATTCCCATATAAAATACTTATCTGTTCAAGTTTTCTTCAAAACCAACCTAGGATCTCCAGGAGCTGAAGTGATTGTCCATTCCTTTACGGGTCCTTTGACTCGAAACGCGTGCATCCACCCCTTCTAAGCTGTACGGACTGCAGTATCTGTATTCAACAAAAAAAGAAAATGTCCTTCCCAGAGAGGGGATAAGCTTTCCTCTTTCCAGGTCTTTCTCGAAACTTTATCTCTGTGTTGAAATGGGTGTATTGTGAATCCCAAGGGAGGTGTTTGCACCAATATTGCCATCTCCCTTAATTCATTTAACTGCTTTCCCAGAGCTACAATATATTTTCTGATATTTTCATCTTCTATTATATAATATTCCAATGGCACTCCCTGACAATAAGACATCCCACATAACATTTCATATGATGATTATCCAAGCAGATGAAGAAATTATTAATACATCAGTATGGTATAAGGAGGGTAAAATGTTCCTCAGAGCTGAGCAGTGTCTTTGGCTCTGCACACCAGTCTCTGGCTGTAACTATAAACATTAAGTGTTATCAGTCCCAGAAGCAGACACTGTCTGAGAATCTTGTTGTTAATTTTAGCAAGTGCAACTGCTTACAAGAGACTTGGATGAAAACAAAAGTACAAGATAGAAATTTACCTTTATCCTGGCCCAAACCAGGACAGGAGCAGAAGAAGTTAGACACTGATTGGGTATCTGGAATTTGGAATTCTGGCCCTACGGCCCCAAGAACAAAAAAAATAGGAAATTCGACAGGTCCTGGGATTATTAGGATATTGTAGACCATGGCTTAAAAGCTATGGTGAAAAGGTAAAATTCTTGTATGAAAAATTAACAAATAACCAGCTTAAGGGTTTTGCTGAAGATGATCTAAAATGTGAAGAAATTAAAAGAGCATTGGTAGAGGCTCCTATATTAAGTTTACTAGATTAAAAAAAAACAACAAAAAACCCCCAAATAATTATTCAACATGAATTCACAAACACACATATATTACAATGCTAAATGATGGTGATACCATACTTTGGGTAATAAATCTATAAAGATGTGATGATTGATCTTCCAGAATTATTCTCGTAACTGTAAAATGCATTTATTTGATTGGATCCAGTATAAATTCCCAAATGACAAAAGATTTTGTTTCTTCATAGAGCTAAAAAATACAATATCAGAAAAAAAAAGAAAGAGAAAATGCTACATCTCACACCTTACATCATATACCAACCATAACACAAAATGCTAATACTTCCGTAGGGGTTTCCCACCTATTTACTCAGCAAGGCTGAGTAGATCAAGAGTAAGTATTTAAAGGCTGGTATAGTATTTATTTCTTGCACCTCTGGTAACTTTGCTGTTGAAGAAAATCTCAACAGAACAATGTGTGTGTTTTAAAAAAACATCTGACTTAATCATTACCATATTTCTACTGCTCTGTTTGACAGCAGATGTCTCCAACTTCAGTTATGACCTTGGTTCCATCTATCTCTTTCTATAGAACCACTGGGAGTGTTCTCATTTAGACTGGTGTATGTATTTTAATGGCTCAGTGAGGAGGCCTTTTGTTTCATTACCCAGAAAGGTGAATGTAGCCTGCTGATGTTTAGGAGAATGGTGAGCAGTCGTATTTTGCACATTTTTTAACTTCTACCATTGCAGCTTTTTTTCTGAAGATTTCAGACTTGTTTTCAGCATGTGCCTGTGTGACACTAGCTGCTCCAAGGAAGACTGCCTCTTAGTCCCTTGGTTCAGTGTAGAATACAAGCACTGATATTACAAAGCTTCCAATTTTTCTGCCAGCACAACAGTATTGTGCTCCTGTCCAGTACAATGTCAGCCTGAGGCACTTGCTCATAGGAAGAGGAAGGAAACTGGTAATTGGAGTGTCAAGGTTTAATGCTGGGCTGGCAATTTAGCAAATGACAGATGGTCTCTAGTAACCCCTCTTCCTTCCCAGAAGGAAAAGAAAAGGAAATGTGTGAGAGAGACACATTTCTCTCTCACACACCTTTAATGAGACAGTATTGATAAAAAGGAAATAAAATCTATACAAATATATACAAATGTTTACAAAACCAATATCATACTCCCCCTAGTAACGCTCATGTCTCAACAAAGGCTGCAGGGCAGCCCTGGGTAAACCCAGACTGAGCTCCTGGAGTCAGTGTAAAATGAGAGCTGGATTCAGAAACACACAGATTCAGGAATGCATGGATGTGCATCAAAGGCAGGCAGGCAGAGGCCACACAAGATGTCAGCTATGGATGAGGAGATCATCGTGATTCCTCAGACTTGCACCAAGTGTGACATGTATGGGATGGAATACTTTGTCTGGTCAGTCTGGGCTGCCTGTGTGGTCTTCTCTTCTCCAAAGTCAGGTCACAGGTGGGATGTCTTCCCTTTTCCTAAGATGTTTAGCAGAATCAAGTTGGTTCTGCATACCAGTCTCTAGCAGTAACTATAAACACCAGCCATTATCAGTCTTGGAAGTAGACACTGACTGGAAAGCATACTGTTAACTTCAGATAGTCCTATCTCTTTCTGTCTTTTTCTTAATCTCTATCTGATAAGGCACCTTCCTTATCAATGCACCTTATTTTTATAATATATCTGTGTCTGTAGGGCATGGAGCCCTGGATGACAATACACACTCTGACAATGTACATTTGCCCATACTGTATAATATCTTGAATCCTAGGTAGAAATCTGCACCACACTACACTTCTCAATGGTGTTTTGCTTTATAGATGTAACTGAGCTTTACAAACCTTAGCCGAATGTTTGCTTCATTGTCATGGCGAAAAAACTGCGTTTTCCAGGCATCTGGCATGTCAACAAGATAACCCTTGGAAGAATATAATTGAAAGTATCTACAGAAATATGGGTGTAGGCAGGTATCAGTAGAGCCAGATTCAGTACTCTGGAGGATCCATAGCCCCTCTCCCTCTTCATCCTCTTCTGCGGCTTTTATCCAAGATGGCTGCTCCAGAGAGGGGAGTGTCTATTTGATAGGGACATAATTGTCTTCAGCACTGTTTACGGAAAACAGGCGGGCTACTATATTCAGACTGAACCAGAACAGCACAAAGCCTCCTCAAAATACTTAACTGCAGCATTTAACTTGGTCCTAAAAAGGAGGAAATTGCTGCTACGCAGTTGGACTCAGTTCTTTTATTCAATGTCAGAACAAGGCTTTCTAGCAGGGTTCCTACATGTGAGACAACTTAACAAATACAAGAATTGCTGTATTCAGTTAGAATACAGGTCACCTAGCTAAATATCCTGCCAATTGTAAATCTGCTGGAAAGATTATAGGAATAGGACCAGAAGACATTTGTGAATCTCACTCAACATTATCTTCTAGGAGTTCCATTTTGTATTGGGCTAGGGAGTAAGTTTGATGAGTGGAGCTTTAAGTGTTCACGATGCTTAACTTTGAGCATGCCCTGAGGATTGATTTTGGCTCAGGATAACTCTGTCTTGAGATAATTCTCAGGCACTGTTCAGGGACTGTTTTTTGCCAAGGGCTGTTCCCACTCGCAAAAATAAACAAGAATTAATCAGATCTGATTCACATTTTTCTGTAGCTTTTCCTCTACCATTAGTTCTATATATGTGGCTGCCCCCATACTACACTGCAGGGTTTGCATTAAACTCCTCAGTATCACAGTGTCAGTATTTATCACACAGTAAAAAACCTACTGGACATTTTCCTGGGAAATTTGCTCTAGGTGACTCTGTTCAAGTGGGGTGGGTAAGATGACCCCTTTCCAGCTTCCACCATTCTGTGAATTTAAAAAAAAATTTAACAAAGCCATCATTGTAAACCTGGATGATCTACTGAATCCCTCAGATGTGGGGGAAAAAAATGTCCATTGTAGTGAACAAACAATACCTTTGTCTCTACGTTGAAGAGAGAGACAGAGGAGAGCCTCACTGAGGGGCAACCAGTGCAGTTTTGCAGAAGTGGTTGAGGCTGTGGATTAATCTTGTTGTGAATAAGTAGGTTGTGAAGAAACCCACTGGAAACAGCCTGACTCAATCTGTTGCAATTACAAAGAACACAAGACAAAGCAACACTCCTGCTGCACCAGCAAGATTAGAATGGTTTACTAGAGGATTGATATTGGTATCAAGTAGTCTTATTTCTACAAGAGCATGGTTAAAAGGAAAGACCATATGTGCCAGGAAAAAAAAATATAAAAAAGAAAGGAAAGGAAAACACTTTGATCTGTCTCCTCTCCCCCAGAAAAGCAGATTGTCTTCAGCCAAATGTACACTCTGTAACACTGTTCAAGTAACAAAGGATCTTATTTACAGTATTGTTTCTTTAGATCACTGTAATCCCTAAAGATCTACACACTGAAAA